>NC_074703.1:18986420-19188920 GCF_029448725.1 Salvelinus fontinalis | reverse complement strand
TCAATAAAAAAAACGAATTGAGTAAACTTATTTGTTCAAGTTTGAGCCTCAAAGCACATCTTCTTTTAACAGTTTGTATGTCTGGTTGTGTTTGTGTTGATGATTTTGTTAAGACATCCAATAAATGGTGAGCGTGGTCGAAATAAAACACTGTCCACCACTGTTATAAAAGTGCATCGTAATACAATATAAATCTTTATTTACCTTAGATATGTTACAATAAATCAACATGTTGAGTATTTCATCAAGGAGTAGATTCAGTAAACCCTATTTGCCCTGAACTCACATTTTCAATCAATTGTAAGGGAACCTTAGATGGTTTATTAAATCCACCCCAAGACCCCCCATTCCGGAGATACAAAAATAAAAGTGCTAAAATCATTTTTTTCTTCATTTTTTTCATGCATTGCTATTTTTAGACTGCAGCTTTGGTAAGCTAATATATGCCATCATCAGACAAGTTCGGTCAATATTCAGAATTAAATGTACATGATTCATTACTGTCTTAAACAGGGTGTGATTTGTGGGGGAGAGGAGAGGCGAGAGAGAGAGAGAGAGGTGGATAGGAGGAAGAGAGAAAGAAAGAGCGCAGGAGAAAATAACCCCCTTCTTTTTGGCTCTCATGGTGTGCTAAGGGGTGTTTCCATTTGAATAAGAAATAAAATGGGCAACAATACCACCACAAACCCTATACAAATCGCACACTGATTATGATAAGAATAATACTATGGAGTTTGGAAAAGTTCTCTGACGGTAGGACCTTCCTGGTATGAAGCAGCGGAGGTAAGGGGTGGTCAGGTCTTGGCTGTTGGGGATGGGCTCCTGATGGACTGAGACCGGCGCCACAGTTTATGCTGTGGAGACCTCAGTCTTGGAGGCTGAAACTGAAGTCTCCTCAATCTGCTTTCCGAACACAGTCTCCATGATGCAGGCGTTAAACTGAGGGAGAAGTAGATGTAGATGACAGACAATGAACATGATGAGGTTGTGTGTCCTGTTCTGACTCACCTCTGATGTGCTTCAGTTCAATGACTGAGTGTGTGTGTGCCACTTTGTTGGGGTATATCTAGGCATTTGGGGGTTATAGACTCACCTGTTTGTTCATGAAGGCATAAATAAGAGGATTGTATACACAGGAGCTTTTAGAGAAGAAAGCAGGGATGGTGACCATGCGGTAGTCTTTGTCATCGCTTGTTGTATAGGCGAAGTACAAGCCTGCCAAGGCGTAGGGGCCGTAACACAGAATGAAGGAGCACACCATCACGATCACCATCCTGGATACTTCCTTTTCTGCCTTCTGGGTGGAAGCTGACTCAGCCTGCGCAGCTGCCACCTACACACACACACACGCGCACACACCGGACAAGCTGGTCACATCTGGGTTCCAAATCATGATTTTACTATACTTTGTTTTCTTTTTTTTTTCACCCAGAAAGCATTGTACTCACAGCCCGTAGTGCTCCCAGCAGCTGGGAGTAGGAGAAGAAGATGATGGACATGGGCATGAGGAAACAGGTAACAATAAGGAATTTGGTGTAGCTGGCACAGTGGTACTCCTCGTTGTTTGTGTACCAGTCAGGTCCACAGGAGCAGCCCAGACCCTCAGGGATATACCTGTAAAACAAACGCAAGTTACTTCTACTAAAGCCCCACACATTGTCTCTCTGCAGGGTTTCCTCCTTGCCTATATCAATCAGTGACTTATCTATCTTGAAAAGCAGCGAGCGATGCAAACGTTGAAGCCAATTAGTGACATTAATTGCTGCTCAGAACCTTACACGTACAGCAAGACGTATACATGTACTTTTAACTAATTTTAGGATATTTTCCATTTTCCCCATTCCCTGTGTGTACAATGTGAACCAAATAGCCTAATAGTAGCCAAATGCAAAGAGTATATATTAATCCAGACTATAACACAGTACAAGATCAAAGTGTTTGTGAGAGGCTGTGGATCAGTACCTGCTCCAGCCGTAGAACGGTGGGGTGGCACATCCGATCCCCATGACCCAGGTGAAGCCGACAGCCGCCAGAGCCTGGTTGTTGTCAAATTTGAAGGTGCCGAAGGGCTTGCAGATGACCACATATCTCTCAAAGGCAAGGACAGCCAGGGACCAAGCTGTCACCAACCCTGAGGAAGAGAGAAGAAGCCATCGCCATGTTAGGAGATATCGAAGACATCGAACACAAGAACAAGTTTGCATGCAAATAATCAGAAGAGTAAAATGAATCGTTAAAGTACGTGTTTTGTTGTTGTTCTTATGATGATGTTTGAATTTACCTGCTATTGAACCCATGCAAGCTTCCATTGCACACAAGGTGTAACCCAGGAAGTAGTATCCTCTCGCGCTAGCAACAAACACTTGACTCACAGAAAACGTCACAAAGATGAAACCTGCTAACGAGACGTTGACCAGGATGTAGTTCAGCGGTTGTCTCAGCTTCTTGTACTTCACTGTCACCACGAGAATTATAAAGTTTAGGGGTGTTCCAGCAAAGAACACAAAGCCCATGAAAGCAGTCTGCAGGTAGAAAGCCCATATTGGGGCCAGGTGATACTGTGGCCCCTCAAATGGGCTGACCTTAGAGATGTTCTCGTACAGATGGAAGTCCTTTCCCATCTTGGCTCCTCTCTGACTCAGACCACTACCTGTCCGTCCCTTAGATGTGAACTATGATGCTGAAAGGCTCCCTTTTATATGACCATAAACCACTTATAACTGATGTCAGGAACAAGCTTCTCCTGCGGATCTTCCTGATCTTGTAGGTGGATGAATAAACTTTAGGATTAAGCTGCCCCCGTGACCATGACCTGCCAGAAGTGACCTTACTTTGTTGGGCGCAGTAATCCATCTTAAAGAGCCAGTGAGAAAGAATACAATTTAGAAGAAGAATTGAACTTATAGCAATTCTTTGT
Organism: Salvelinus fontinalis; assembly: GCF_029448725.1. NCBI lineage: Eukaryota > Metazoa > Chordata > Actinopteri > Salmoniformes > Salmonidae > Salvelinus > Salvelinus fontinalis. The sequence goes on along the minus strand of NC_074703.1, from coordinate 19,186,003 downwards.
TGGTGGGAACAGTGCTAGGATAGAAAGCATTGCCATACTTCTGGAGTTTGTAATGTATATCACTGTATATCACTGATTTAAGCTAGGCTGTATTGGCTGCTCTTATGAGGTGGTAACTGCCTTATCCAGTTCCTATTAATCCCTGATGGACATTAACCTTCCTCCGAACATAACCTAGGGGGGGAAGGGGATGTGGTGAACAGTGGTAGAAAGAAGAAGCTGACTGGGCAGTGGCACTCACCTCCACAATGTTTGGAATCTCCACTTTAACAATTCATTAATGTTTAGTGTTAATCCATCAACCAATGAATGAATTCATTATAGATTCTAAGCAAACATAGAGAGCCAACATAGAGAGCTTTGCTCTTGTTGTATACCTGTCTACAGTACAGGGAAGCTCTAGCACACTGAGCACTGTGAAAGACTGTTTACGTTTCAACAAATTTTTCAATCTTACATTTACAAGTCACACTGTAAAATTAGAAAGTCTCAAAACACCATGATTGTGTAATGAAACCATGAAAAGTAATGCACGTAAACTGAGATTTGGTGTTTGGAGGGTGTTTGAATGTAAACCCAATGTAAGTGTTGTAGTACACCGAATGTGTTTTAAAACCAAAATGAAGTACTCTGAAACACCTAAAGTGGTTGTTCAACCTTAACATTGGTGTTTTTAAGAGAGTGCTGAGCAAAAAAGACATGTTGGACTTTCAGTGCATGTAAAAGGCAGCACCAAAACACAAAAACTGTGTTTCTCATACAATCAATGGTTTAGAAATGGACATGGTTAATAGCTTATATATTGATTGATGATATGGGACTATGAATAATATTTTTTGTGGAATTCCATCTTTATTTTTTCAATGCTTTATTTAGACAGGTTAGAAACAGGAGGGGCAGTAAGATTGTACATTTTGTTGGAATTTTATCCACTCAACAACACAGCCACACTGTAAGAAATTATTCTGGGTTGAATTGTATGCAAAAATGTATGCAAGTCATGCAGAGTCTATAGTCTAGCAGTAACACTAAGACACCCCTCTCCCCACCGAAGACTGGGGTGTTAAATTCCCTGATCCAACCCTTCAATCTTTTTCTCACACTTTTCGGTATCCCCTCTGTCATTTCATAACTGTCTCAATAAAGTGTAAAAATAACCCCAATATATATATATATTTAATTATGCAGTCGTTTAAATAATTTGTTAATTGAATTTGACCCAAATAATGTAAGATTAAATACAATTTAATGTGTTGCTCAAAATGTAAGTGTCTTTCATGAGGATTACCAGAGAGAACATTTAGTGACTGAACTCATTGGAAGTGGTTTTAATCAGCTTGCATTTTCTATCTTGCCGCTTGACTATGATTGTGGGTAATTCAATTTTTTTTTACTTCATAATTATTTCACACAATGTTGTGTACAAGTTCGATGAAATAAAAGTATATTTTCATATTAGTATTTAGCTTGTTGTGCCATGAGGTGTAATGGATTATGATGAGCGGATATCAAAACCGTTAGACAAATGACGTTCATTGAGGACAGAACCCATTTCCACACTCATGTTAGTAAATGGAAGATGCGAGTGCAGAATTCTCAATTCTTGCTGTTCAACTTCCAGTTACGAATGGTGATGTGAACACTGTGCTTGACAATGCCTGCCAAAATAGCAAATTATTAAATACATAAAATGAAGTGATCTAATTTTGCGCTGGACATAACTCAAAACACCAAAATTATGTTTACAACCTAATTCAGTAGGGCTCTCAGTTCCTAGCAAGGTGTTGCACTACTTTTGATTAAGTGGTGTTAAAATACACCATGTCATGTTTCAAAACATTTCAGGATGATGTGTTTCAATAAAGCTTTGTCTCCTTCAAGTTGGTGGCAGCTCAGTTGCCACTATTTTGGGAATTACAAAGCACTTCATTTGAACAGTGCACATTCAGGTCTAAATTAACCTACTGGTATCAAGATGTAGCTTGCATGGAACAAAAAAGGAGTGCCATATAACGAACAGCAGGTGGGTTAGAGAGGTGGGACAGCAACCTGAGGGTTGACAGTTTGAATTCCCAATTTGTACCAAAAAAATCTGGCCCTTGAGCAAGGCATTTAACCATTAAACTGCTCATTGGTTTTGACGTGGGACAGAGATTACGGTTTAGAGTTCTAGATAAACCTTGATCGGGTGAAAACAGAAAGCTTACAACTAGTTGGCAGCAAGCCAATTATAGCACCATCAGCCCCCAATACACCCCACCCCCTCGTCCATTCCTCCCTCCCTCCCTCACTGGAAAGGGTGTCTAGTACATTTCTGAGAGTTGTAATCAGGTGAATTCTGATCAACATACCTCACTAACAAAGAATATTTTGTTCACTACTGTGATTCTTCTCTGTGCAAGGACATGGATATTCAGAATGTTTTGTCTATTTGTCCTCTTCACGATTTTGTTGCATATGTTGTCTGGTATGGCAGCCGCAGACATTTGATCTGCAAAGTGTCTCAGGCTACTTTCTTCAGTTACTGTTTTTTACTGATAACTCATGAGAGTATGTTGCCTATCGGTGTGTCTGCATTTATTTTACATTTGTTTAATTTCACCTTTATTTAACCAGGTAAGCCAGTTGAGAACAAGTTCTCATTTACAACTGCGACCTGGCCAAGATAAAGCAAAGCAGTGCGACACAAACAACAACACAGAGTTACACATGGAATAAACAAGCGTAAAGTCGATAACACAATAGAAAAAAAGAAAGTCTATATACAGTGTGTGCAAATGGCGTGAGGAGGTAAGGCAATAAATAGGCCATAGTAGCGACACCACCCCACTATGTATCCATGGAAAAGTTTTCCCCCATCTTATTGATTTACTTGATTAACTGTGTGCTATAGTAGTTGGAGTTATTTTTTAAACTCATAAATGGTCATGGCTAACAGGTACAGCTAGCATTAGCTACATAAGATGCTTAGTTTTGTTGTCAGTGGCCCTTCCCCTGAGCTTCATCACATGTGAAACCTTTCTGCCATCCACCTGCTGCCTGTTGCCTGCCATGCATATTAGATTGCATGACATTGGGATCTTAAAATGCCACAATACAGGGATGAGCCTTAATCTGGAAACAGGATTTACCTGAGATGTACCTGGCCAATCCTTCCAATCTCTGCAAACTGCAGGGATGTAACATGGGATTAGGATCAAACTACAGGATCATCCCTTTAGCCATAGATTGTTGGGTCAAATGACTAATTTGAGGAAGGATCAAGGGTGGGTTTACTGGTAAATCTCCCTACTCCTCCTCACGTGCCCCCCGCCCTCCTTTTTATACACTTGCACACAGTCAGCCAATCCTCTTTTCCTTGGGACCTTTCCAAGGAACCTTTTCCTCCTCCATCCTCCTCCTCCGCCCTCCTCTGTCTGTCTCTCATGTCTTTTCAGATCAGTGCTACTCTAGTTAAGTTTGAGGCAGTAGGCACCAGCTAGTTTGATCTAGTTTTGAGCTCGTTTTTGTTTGAAAACCAGAGCTTCTCCCAATTTACCAGCAGAAATAAAGGTATGCTTTTTTCATTTCCAGTATTTTTGTATGGGTGAGTAGGCTTGTTAAACAGGCTGTATTTCAGTTTGGCATTTGGGTATGTCGTTTAATTTGAGGTATATTGATCAGTTTAAGATTTTAGCTTGAAGGAGAAATCTCAGTCGACAATGCTTATTTGACCGAGATTGGATCTTTAGAAAGATTTATATAACTTTTAGCATTAAAAAGTATTTTATATAGTTTGACACTATTGACAAGCTAAACTGTGTTTGTACTGTACAGCAAACCGAAGTGCATGCATTGTGATGACCCTTATCTTGAAGATTTTTTCCCTCAAACTAGGTGAAGATGAAGGAGCACTACAGTCCTTCAAGATACATGGTGAAGAAAAGATGGAGAGCGAGTGAGAGAACGGGTGCAAGAAAAATATCATCCCCAGACTCAGGGTTGTATCATAACCAACCTGTATGGTTTAGAAGTATGGGTATGATACGACCTGGGTTTGGCGGTGGTCTGCTGCTGCCTTCAAACAGAGGATGCTAACACCAATGGCTCTCTATAACTGAGTATTTAGTGTGTGTTTTCTTCCCTTTTACTTTTCCTTTCCGTTTTTCCAAGAGAAGAATGTAATAGCAGCCAAAAGGGAATTGTTTTAACAGCTGTAAAATTGCTTAAAATGACACTCTTGACTTTTGTATTTTGTGAAGTGATCCACAAAATAAACTGAATGGAACGACCCTGGTACTTCTGTCCACTCTGCCCTTGTGAGACCATGGCCAATAGAAATGCATCCATTTGAAAACCCTTAGATTAGCCGTTGTGGGGGTTGGTGACACCAGTGGGATCTACCCAGTACAGCCAGAAGAGGACTGGCCACCCCTTGGAGTCTGGTTCCTCTCTAGGTGTCTTTATAGGTTCCTGCCTTCTAGGGAGTTTTTCTGATCCACTATGCTTCTGCCTCTGTTTGCTTGCTCTTTTGGGTTTTAGCCTGAATATCTGTAAAGCACTTTTTGACAACTGCTGATTTTAAAAGGGATTTATGAAATAAATGTAATCTTGTGAGGGTGGAGTAACAGCATAATGATCCCTAAGGGGATATTATTAACCACACCCTCTTGGTGTGCAAGGCAAGCTAGATCAAGTGCACCTAAGAGTTGCTTTTTTAAAAAAATATAGTGATGCTTTAATCAAAGCTTTCACACACAGGCTTCTAAACACCCATAGTAAATGTAAAACAACACTCCTTATAGAGCAAGTAACAATTAACAAACTTGAGATACACTATATATACAAAAGTATGTGGACAGTCCTTCAAATGAGTGAATTCAGCTATTTCAGCCACACTCGTTGCTGACAGGTGTATAAAATCGAGCACACAGTTATGCAATCTCCATAGACAAACTTTGTCAGTAGAATGGCCTTACTGAAGAGCTTAGTGACTTTCAATGTGGCATCATCATAGGATGCCACCTTTCAAACAAGTCAGTTCGTAAAATTTCTGCCCTGCTAGAGCCCACAGCAATGTTCCAACATCTAGTAGAAAGCCTTACCAGAAGAGTGAAGACTGTTATAAGAGCAAAGGGAAGACCATCTCCATCTTAATGTCCTTGATTTTGGAATGAAATGTTCGATGAGCAGGTGTCCACATACTTTTGGTCATGTAGTGTACTTACACCCATGAAGCATGCCTGTAGTGCCAAGTGTTTTTCTAGCCATGTGACCTGACCAGGGTAAACTTGGGGTCCAATGTTTCCTTTGCATCAGGTTACTCTCCTGCAGTGCAACTATTGACAACTGCTTGGAGGAAGCAAACCTGTAATGAGCCACATTTAAACTTGTTAACCCTCGTAAGGCTACTGGCCCAGACAGCATCCCTAGCCGCGTCCTCAGAGAATGCGCAGACCAGCTGGCTGGAGTGTTTACGGACATATTTAATCACTCCCTATCCCAGTCTGTTGTCCCCATATGCTTCAAGATGGCTACCATTGGTCCTGTACCCAAGAAGGTAAAGATATCTGAACTAAATGACTACTGCCCCGTAGCACTCACTTCTGTCATCATGAAGTGCTTTGAGAGGCTAGTCAAGGATCATATCACCACCACCTTTCCGGCCACCCTAGACCCACTTCAGTTTGCAGACCGCCCCAACAGGTCCACAGATGATGCAATTGCCATCACACTGCACACTGCCCTATCTCATCTGGACAAAAATAATACCGATGTAAGAATGCTGTTCGTTGACTACAGCTCATCATTCAACACCATAGTACCCTCCAAGCTCATCATTAAGCTTGAGGCACAGGGTCTCAACCCCGCCCTGTGCAATTGGATCCTGGATTTTCTGACGGAACGCACCCAGGTGGTGAAGGTAGGAAACAACATCTCCACTTCGCTGACCCTCAACACAGGGGCCCCACAAGGGTGTGTGCTCAGCCCTCTCCTGTACTCCCTGTTCACCCACGACTGAGTGGCCATGCACGCCTCCAACTCAATCATCAAGTTTGCAGACGACACAACAATAGTGGGCTTGATCACCAACAACAACGAGACAGCCTACAGGGAGGAAGTGAGGGCCCTGGGAGTGAGGTGTCAGGAAAACAACCTCTCACTCAACGTCAGCAAAACAAAGGAGATGATGGTGGACTTCAGGAAACAGCAGAAGGAGCACCCCCCTATCCACATCGAAGGGACAGCGGTGGAGAAGGTGAAAAGTTTTAAATTCCTGGGTGTACACATCACAAACTGAAATGGTCCACCCACACAGACAGCGTGGTGAATTAGGCGCAACAGCGCCTCTTCAACCTCAGGAGGGTGAAGAAATTTGGCTTGTCATCCAAAACCCTGACAAACCTTTAAGGATGCACAATCGAGAGCATCCTGTCGGGCTGTATCACAGCCTGGTACGGCAACTGCACTGCCCTCAACCGCAAGGCCAGAGGGTGTTGTGGTCTGCACAACGCATCACCGGGGGCAAACTACCTGCCCTCCATGACACCTACGGCACCCGATGTCACAGGAAGGCCAAGAAATCATCAAGGACAACAACAACTGCCTGTTCACACCGCTATCATCTAGAAGGCGAGGTCAGAACAGGTGCATCAAAGCTGGGACCGAGAGATTGAGAAACAGCTTCTATCTCAAGGCCATCAGACTGCTAAACAGCAATCACTAACTCAGAGAGTCTACTGCCTACATTGAGACCCAATCACTGGGCACTTTAATAAATGGATCACTAGTCACTTTAAACAATGCCACTTTAAATAATGTTTACATATCTTACATTACTCATATCACATGTATATACTGTATTTTATACCATCTACTGCACCTTTCCTATGCCGCTCGGCCATCGCTCATCCACATACTTATATGTACATATTCTCATTCACCCCTTTAGATTTGTATGTATTAGGTAGTTGTTGGGGAATTGTTAGATTACTTGTTAGATATTACTGCACTGTTGGAACTAGAAGCACAAGCATTTTTCTACACTCACATTAACATCTGCTAACCATGTGTATGTGACCAATAACATTTGATTTGATTTTATGTATCTGGTTCATTGCTGTAAGTAGTTTTCAACCTTTTTTGGTTACTATAACCACGTTTCACTCAGTCTGAACGGAAGTACCCCCCTCATGTCCATCTGATAGTTAAGAAAATGTTATTATGCATATTCCCAAACACCTCCTGTGGATAGACCAGGTAGGTACTCCTAGCACAGATTAATAGGTATTTTTGGTACAGGTACCCCAGTTTGAGAACAACTGTTGTAAATCATGCGCTTTGCTGATATCTAGTGGTCTTTCAGTGAATATTGGGGTTCTCTTACAATTTTTTTTTTACATACCGCCTAGCTACATAGTTATACATTGCAACCATGAATTCAATTACATTGATATGGTGTTTCTCGTTTTTACTACTTGTTTTACAATAACAGTAAAATAGACCCATTGTGTCCCTCGAATATGTGAAGTATAGCTTTTAGTTCCTGTATCTGTATTTCTAGACGGGGGCGTTTGTCGGTGACACACACGGGGAACCTGTGTGCGATTGAGATGGCGGTCGGAACAGCGAGCACAACTAACGAATAAATATTACCCGGTCTGAACATAAACTGTGGAACTTGTAGCGCCTTCGCATTTACCCTAAACTGTAACCCGGAACGTAGCATAGCGCTATGGAGAAACCGACAGTCGCACTTGTGTATCAAGCTGTTCAGGCTCTTTATCATGATCCGGACCCCGCCGGCAAAGAGCGAGCCTCTGTGTGGCTGGGGGAGCTACAGAGATCGGTAAGTAAACTTGAGAGATGGGGGGGGACTTGGAATGGGCCTAGAATAAGACATGGCTAGGCAGGTCGTGTGAGGCCGAAAACAAAACATTGCATCAGAATGCGTAATACCGTGGTGATATAAAACCATCTGATTTGTGTATGCTAACCCAAAAACGAATGAATGAGCATAGATTCACACGCTAGCTAGCAACAAACTGCATAGCATTAGCCAGTTAGCTTAGTTAAGCTATTTCGTTAGATAACTAACTAGTTAGCATTAGCCACACAGTTCCCCTTTCTACTACTAGCCCGCTAGTAACTGTCAAATGGAAACGGGGATAAATCCATGGGGGATTTCTCGGTGCAACGAAGATAATGAAGGCAAACAGTAGCTAGTTTTTCTCGCGTGTAGTCAAACAATCCATGGTGTTTGAAAATGCTAGCTAGTTAGCCACACACCAAGTTAACATCCAGTTATTGCTAGCTAGTTGTTTGGTTAACCCTAGCCAACTACAGTAGCTGTCTTTACATAATTAGTAACTCGCGCTAATGACAGCAACGTTAGCCGGTCATAGCACAGGAAGAGCGCGAGGCGAAGGTGGCTACCATGATAGCGTCCAATACTTGCTAGGAAACTTGCTGTTCTAGCCACATATGGCTAAGTAGAGGGGCGTGTTGTCTCGCTAGATAACGGTAGCGGGTTAACGATATTGCCATGTAGGCTTTTGCTTTGAGTTAGTCAGCGAACGTTAACTTGGCTAGTTACACTAACAACTTCCATTTATGTTGATACTGTTGGGTAAATGGTATGTGCCACTTAGTTGTTTGCTGCTGGTTAACGTTAGCCGTTTTATTATTTCCGCATCGGTTTGTTTTTTTTCCTCCCATGGTGCTGCATCGGTCTGGTTTCCGCATATTCATTGGTTACTGCCTTGACTCCTGCAGGAAATGCAATCATTGTCTGTCATCGGACAACAGTGATTGAAATACGGCCCACCTACATGTTGCTGCTACGTATTCCTATCAACTTTAATTTATCACTGTAATAGTTTATATAATAATGGCCTTCCCGCAGGTTGCATTGAGGGTAACTTGATTCAAAAACGCAATTTCTCCCCACTATCATGAAGTTCCCACAGAAAGGCCTCACAAAGTCAAATATTGATTCCCTATGAAAAAAATGCAATGTTGCTTAACACGTTTTTAAACACGTTAGACTGTGACACCAGCAACCTCCTGAGTTTGCTGGCACATGGGGATCTGAACGGTCTAATTTGGGAGAGCAGGAGGCATCTGAGTGATGAGTACTGTATGTGGTCTGTGCTGTCAGCAGCTTTTTCACCCAGGCTGCCAGGACATACTGGACACTGGGGACAAATGGGGAAGGGGCTTTGCTATTAAACTTTACTATATAAATTCTCATACACATTTTACCAGGTTATACTTTACAGTCCTTATACCATACTCCAGAATGTCTAACAGCAGACCAACTGTTGGTTAAGGCAACAAGCCCTCTATGAAGGCAGCTAGCTAAAGACACCTGATGGTGAATGCATAGGAAGGATATCAGATTTGGCCTAGTGTATTTGTAAATAGGCCTACTCCTTTTGGGTCTTTGCGTGAATAGGGTTTAGAAATATTTTGAGTAGGCTGGGATGCAGAACTGAGAATGTAAGCATAGTGATCCATTTACTAGGATGGGCATTTAAAAACATTTTGACTGTTCGAGTACTCACAATTTTTTTCTGAGGTCTCGAATGGGGGAAAAAAATATATAAAAAAATACAATGTTCATATTTTTCCTGTAGGCCTATGCCAACAGTGTGCAACAATGCCTAATTTATGATAACCATTACAGATAACAAATCCTAATTGCTAAATTGCCCCATATATATTGTCCATTTATAGCAAGTTATTGAAACTTTACTATCAAACGGCTATATTATATTGTGGAACAGTCTTCAAAAAGGCAGTAACCTCAGCAGTGGCACTTGCTTGTAGAAGCCTATGGCTGTATAATTGCATAGCCTTGCTTTGTTAATTTAGCAGACAACGCTTATTTCCCGAGACCTTATCACAGTCGACACCTATTTTAAAGTAAAAAAAACATGATGTAACATAACAGAAGCATCTCAAGTCTGCAACGGTTATTCTCAGTGATCATTTGAAACTGGGCTCAATGTGGCTAGTTGAAAGACCTTTTTTTCCTTTTGGGGTTACAAACAATGAGGTGGGGGTTTGTTTTATTTTGGAATAAGTTTTGATTTTCATATTTGCCACTGTAGCAGTTATTACAAAAAGCAATGTTATAAAATATTATATTACATGTCCTGCAAGCAGCAATGTGTGTCCCTCCCACCCTGTTTAGTCAGTTGATTGTTCCTGGGTATCCTTTACAGACCATTTAGCTGTGTAGGCCTGTGTGTGTAAAACTGGCGGGTTTACCAGTATCCCGTTTTTTGACTTACTTGTTTCGGTAACCTTCAAATCAAATTTATTTGTCACATACACATGGTTAGCAGATGTTAATGCGAGTGTAGCGAAATGCTTGTGCTTCTAGTTCAGACCATGCAGTAATATAACCTAACAATTTCACAACAACTACCTTATACACACAAGTGTAAAGGAATGAGTACGAGTAATGTACTGTCTGAATAAAGTGAATGGTGGCGCTAACTTTGCTCCCCGTCTCCCCTCCCCGCAGATGTACGCGTGGGAGATGGCAGACCAGCTCCTCCAGCTGAAACAGGACGTGGAATCTTGTTACTTTGCCGCCCAGACCATGAAGATGAAGATCCAGATGTCGTTCTTTGAGCTCCCCCCAGAGACCCATATCGCCCTCCGAGACTCCCTGCTCTCACACATACAGAGCCTCAAAGACCTCTCCCCCATCATTGTCACCCAGGTAATGGCCGCCTCGCCCTCAATGTAACTTGGAGTAATGCACTTCCCATCCAATTATTGTCCACCCTGTCACAGTGACCACTGAAACTCCAGGATGACTTGGATTTCTGTCTGCAGACTTCATGCGCCTAGAATGCTCTCAAGGAATGTCCCACTGAACATCTAAATGTCCCAAAGGATTACCAAATGCACAATAGAAATCTAGCATTTACCCCAATGTACCACTACAGAGGAGTAGCTGTGGTAATATTGTACTTGTTAAATTGTATGTGGCATTAAGATACTCTAATCCTTACAAGTTCTTCCTGGTTGCTTGTCTCATTTCTCTTGTCCCATTCTCAGCTCGCTCTGGCCATTGCAGACCTCGCCCTACAGATGGCCTCCTGGAAGGGCTGTGTCCACACCCTCATTGAAAAGTAAGACCCCTCCCATTAGCACTCAACCACCCATCTCGGATCACAGCTGTGGATAACAGAATGCAAGATTTACAGGATATTAGACCATTGTAGGTGGTTCTATAAAGTTGAATGCTATTGAAAATAGTTAATGTTGGTATGTTTGAGGTGACATTAAGGTTAAAATACATCTCCTTCAAGTTCATTTTCTCATAACCGACTGCTGCCGTCTCTCCTCCACTCTCCTTGCCCCTCTTTCTCTCTTTGTCTCTCTTTTTTTTCTTCAGGTATAGCAATGACGTCAGCTCCATGACGTTTCTGATAGAGATCCTTACAGTGCTCCCCGAGGAGGTCCACAGCCGCTCCCTACGCATCGGAGCTAATCGCAGGACAGAGATCATCGAGGACCTGGCCTATTACTCCAGTACTGTGGTCACCCTACTGGTGAGAGTTCTATCCATTCCTCTTTCTCTTGCCAACACTCTCACATACTAGCCTATTTTACCCACCTGATTAAGCTGGTCTAAACTAGAGCACCCGCCACCACTCCCCCTTACTGGATAAGCAGACCTCCCGTGGGTTCATCATCTCAATTTAAAACCCTGGGGTGTACAGCCTCATTATCACAATGCTTTTCAACTACTACCACTACCTTAGAGGGACAAACTGAACCACTCACTTTGTAGTATATCTTTCTCTGCAGAATGTCCAAGGTTGACTGTAGATGTTAAGTGTAAGAATGTAGGAGTTGTCCTCCCGAAACGAACAGAAAAGAAACAGAACTATACTGTTTGTTGAGGGTTACCTCAATCAACAATTTGCCTGGAGTCAATATTGATTACACCTGTCGTGACTGTTTTGTTGGGTGAACTTCCTTGTGCATTTGGCTTTGAACACAGCATTGTGGTTTTGATAAGGGTCTGTGTTAGCGCGTGTGTGTGTGTTGTCACTCTGTCTACAGATGACGTGTGTGGAGAAGTCTGGCAGCAATGAGAAAATGCTGATCAAGGTGTTCCGCTGTCTGGGCAGCTGGTTCAACCTGGGAGTCCTGGACAGCAACTTCATGGCCAACAACCAGCTTCTCATGGTCCTTTTCCAAGTGCTGGTATGTCTGTGTCTCGGTCTCTTTCTCTCCCTCTTTGTCTCGCTTTCTCTCATCGCATTTTGGAATCACAAATTAACAGTGCTGGTGACACACTCCCAAAAAACAAACAACTTTTAGGATACTCCCAAAGTCTCTCTCAACATTGTAGCGGCATTTGTTCTTAACCCTTATTTATGCAACAACCACGGGGGGGGGGCGGGGCAATAATTTATGCTGGTTTAGAATGCAAGTCGCTTGTATGCACAGTGCATGGTTTATAGTTTTCAGCCGGAACGTCTCTTTGATGTACTGTTCTCTTTTTTTTGTCTGTCTTGTTTGGCAGCAGAGAGACGAGACGTCCACTAACCTGCACGAGGCCGCGTCTGACTGCGTGTGTTCAGCGCTGTACGCCATCGAGAACGTGGACACGCACATGCCCCTGGCCCTGCAGCTCTTCCAGGGCGTCCTCACGCTGGAGACAGCCTATCACATGGCCGTGGCACGGGAGGACCTCGACAAGTACAAACACGCTACTCCCCTTTTCATACGTACACCAAGATCACCTATCCAATCACCACACCCCTTCCTGCCCCAAACCTATCCCTCTCCATTGCTCTTGATGTTGAGCTCTTCTGTCTCTTCTCTGCTGTCCTCTGTGTGGAAGAAAATAATTATAACTTTTATCTACAACTCTCTCCTTCTCCTTTTGTTCTCAGAGTGTTGAATTACTGTAGGATCTTCACTGAGTTGTGTGAGACGTTTCTGGAGACGACAGTCAGGAGTCCAGGCCAGGGCATGGGAGACCTGCGGACACTTGAGCTACTGCTCATCTGTGCAGGACACCCTCAATATGAGGTAAATGACACACACACACACGCTCGTGCGCACACACTCTGTTGCTTTGGGTGGATTTCAAGTGTGTGCGTTCTCTTCTGGTTCATCTCAGGTCGTGGAGATCTCCTTTAACTTCTGGTATCGTCTGGGAGAGAACCTGTATAAGACCAACGACCCTGCCCTCCACGGCATCTTCAGACCCTATATCCAGAGACTGCTGCACGGCCTGGCCCGCCACTGCCAACTAGACCCCGACCACGTAAGGACCACCCGCCACATGACAAGGAGTCCTTAACCAACTCCAGTGATGCCGACCGTACTCCCCAATACTCTTCTTGTGTCATATCTGATTGTAGAATCCCATAGCCATGTGCATCTAATTTAGTAGTTCAGTACATCATTTAACTTTGACAGCACTATATCATTCATTCACGGTCTCCACTTCTGTGTTGATCCACAGGAGGGCATCCCAGAAGACACTGATGACTTTGGGGAGTTCAGGATGAGGGTGTCTGATCTTGTGAAGGATGTCATTTTCCTTGTGGGCTCCATGGAATGTTTCTCCCAGGTAGCTACCTTTTTTGGAAATTACAAGTTCAAATGACGTCATTAAGATGACAAACTATACCGACTTCCTTCTCTCTTTTTTTCTTTTTCTCTCTCACCCTTCCTCCCTCTTGCTCTCTCAGTTGTACTCTACTCTAAAAGAAGGGAACCCTCCCTGGGAGGTGACCGAGGCTGTTCTCTTCATCATGGCCGCCATCGCCAAGAGTGTAGACCCGTGAGTGTCCTCTTCGTTCTGTTAATGAGTAATAATGTGCGGCGACTAAATCGCTTCCCGTGTAGAATGTGTACATGTGCTACTTGTTGATTTGTATATCCTTCCACCAAGGTGTTTGTGTGACATGCTTTCCCCCCTGTCAGTGAGAACAACCCCACTCTGACAGAGGTGTTGGAGCAGGTGGTGCTGCTGCCAGAGACTGTCCATATCGCCGTGCGCTACACCAGCATTGAGCTGGTGGGGGAGATGAGCGAAGTCGTTGACCGCAACCCGCGGTTCCTAGGTAGGTTCAGTCGTCACGTTACGGTCAATATCTTAGCTCGGGTCCTGAGTGATTTTGAGTTCATCGATTTTTGAGGTTCATCTTCATGTGCCCCTTGTTTTGAGCACATCTCTATTTCCTTGTCATTTTTCTTTCGTTATTTTTCCATTCCTTGTTCCTTCCTGTGTCAAATGCCTGTCGCTCTGTTTTGTTATGTCCCTGCTGTGTTACGAATGCGCGCCTCTGTCTGTGCGCCTCTGTCGGCTGTATACTCTGGATGTGTGCATGACCTTAGCCCCGCTCTATGTCTCAGACCCCGTGCTGAACTACCTGATGAAGGGCCTGAGGGAGAAGACCCTGGCTTCCGTGGCGGCCAAGGCCATCCATAACATCTGCTCTGTGTGTCGGGACCATATGGCCCAGCACTTCCAGGGCCTGCTGGACATCGCGCGTGCCCTCGACTCCTTCGCCCTGACGACCGAAGCCGCCGTAGGCCTCCTCAAAGGTAACCTTATGCCACCCGTATTTTTTTACATCATTTTTATGGTGTAGATAGAAGCCACAATCTGTCAGTGTAATTGTCTGTATTTTCAATCCCCCACTTTTTTTTGGTATGTATATTTTCCCCTAACACTACCACCCCGCCCCTAATTGTAGTAAACTAATGGACAACAATACTTAGGCTTCTACTTCCAGCTTAAACATACTGTTAACCTTTTACGGACACAATATATTTTACATGACTTATCTTTTGTTTGTTTTTTTAGTCCCATCCTTCAGCTACCCTCAACCCCTCCCATCTATCTCTGAAGATCATCCCGTTTTGATATCTAGTTGCCATATATACACTTACATACAGTACCAGTCAAAAGTTTGGACACCTACTCATTCAAGGGGTTTTATTTTTACTATTTTCTACATTGTAGAATAATAGTGAAGACATCAAAACTATGAAATATGTGTTCTGTCTTTTCTGGTGGATTAAACTGAAATTGAAACCAGCTTTCTATGTCTTGTTTTAAAAAATATCCGAAAGTGTGAAGTTGAATTCTGAATGAAGATAAAAAGGTCATTCTTGAACACTGGGTGAGCCATTCTTACTAATCTGCTAGAGAACCAGTTCGGATATAAGTATAGATTTTGTATGCCTTAAGTGAGAGGTCCAATGCTTTAATATTTAGTCATTTCTGCCTTCCTAATTCATATTTATTTATATAAATAGGCCCGTTCCAAATGAAGTGGAATAATAAAAAAAGTAATTGAGTGTAGGTAGGGCCACGAGTAAAAAGGTAAATTGGGATATGACTAAATAATTAATCGGGTGTTTTTATATATATTTTTTTCTCCTCAAATAGACAGGTGTTGTCCTTTCCATGGTAGCAAGATCTTCTCTAATTTGGGTAACTTTCTATTGTAGTGAGAGAATTTATTTCTTTTGGGATATGAATACAGAGTATTTCCACTTCACCGTCGGACCATTTTATTGGTAAAATACACACTAATGTTAAAGTTGTATTTAATGTTTTTAATATGGTGCATTTAATCCAGCGAGGTTCGAAAAAGATTCAAAAATCGAATAAAATTGTGTTTGTTACATTTGCCGAATAAAACAGGTGTGAAATGCTTACTTACAAGCCCTTATCAAACAATGTAGTTTAAGAAAAAATATCAATATAACAAATGAATTAAGGAGCATCAATAAAATAACAGTAATGATACTATATATACAGGGGGTTCCGGTACAGAGTTAATGTGCAGGGGCACCGGTTAGTCGAGGTAAAATGTAGGTAGAGGTAAAGTGACACTGCAGGGATCGAGTAGCAGCCGTGTAAAGATGGGGTGGGGAAAATGCAAATAGTCTGGGTAGCCATTTGATTAGATGTTAAGGAGTCTTATGGCTTGGGTGTAGAAGCCTTTTTGACCTAGACGTGGCGCTCCTGTACCTCTTATCGTGCGGTAGCAGAGAGAAAAGTCTATGACTAGGGTGGCTGGAGACCATGGCAATTTTTTAGGGCCTTCCTCTGACACTGTCTGGTATAGAGGTCCTGGATGGCAGGAAGCTTGGCCCCAGTGATGTACCCTCTGTAGTGCCTTGTGGTTGGAGGTTGTGCAGGTGATGCAACCAGTCAGGGTGCTCTCTGGTGCAGCTGTATAACTTTTTGAGGACCCATGCCAAATCTTTTCAGTCTCCTGAGGGGTAAAATGGGTTTTTGTGCCCTCTTCACTACTGTCTTGGTGTGTTTTGGACCAAGATAGTTTGTTTGTGATGTGGACGCCAAGAAACTTGAAGCTCTCAACCTGCTCCACTACAGCCCCATCGACGAGAATTGCCCATTTTTAAAAGAACATGAATCGTCAGCGTACCATGACACCTTTCTGCTCCGCTCTTTCTCTATTCTGTCTCTCACTTTCAATCTCTTGTTTTATGAATGTGTCTCAATTGCTGGTCCATATCTGTCAGCAATTTGTTCATTCTGAACTGTGGCTCGACGTTCCGTTTGTCTTTTTGTTTGATTGCCTACTGAGGTTGATTTGTATTAAACAGCGGTGTTGCTCTGTCACCGTGGTAATGCTGGTTGTTTTACCTTGCAGGTACAGCCCTGGTCCTGGCTCGCCTGCCCCTGGAGAAGATCGCCGAGTGTTTGAGTGACCTGTGTGCTGTGCAGGTCATGGCCCTCAAAAAGGTGTGTGGTGTTCTGCCGTTTGGTTGTTGGTTGTGTGTATGAGGAACCTTAGTAGAATTGTGTAACACTATTGTAGTGTTGCACAATTCTACGAACGGTTTTGTGGATTGGGTATTTGTGGGATACCAACAGGTTTGCTTATTTGTCTCTTATCTTCAGCTTCTCTCTCAGGACCCCGGGAATGGGAAAGCTGCTGACCCCACTGTCTGGCTGGACAGACTAGCAGTCATCTTCCGGTACGCTCAACCCATTTATAACACATTATACTATATATATCCTGGTTGCACAGGTCATGACCTGTCTTATGTAGCTATACAGATATGATGATTTGGGTTGGTTGTTTAATATTTTAAGCAGAAATGTTCAACTTAATGTTTTTTTTGTTTTTTTCCCCCCCAGACACACAAACCCCATCGTAGAGAATGGACAGACACACCCATGTCAGAAAGTTATCCAGGAGGTAAGCAACTGTCAGTTTTTTCACCCTCTAGATTTTTATATCAATTTTTGTTGTTGTATTTGGACAAAGCTACCATTGCATACGACCTGCTTTGTTCAACCCATTAATTGGACTGTGTTTTAACGGGGCTCAAATAGGGCAATTTTGGTGCTCCTCTCACCTGCAGATTTTAACTTCAACTTGGGTCCATGATTGAGTACAGTCATTCCCAGCAGCTTCTCAGGGTAAATCTATATTGGGTGTTTCCTTGGTTCTCTGTAGATCTGGCCGGTCCTATCAGAGACTCTGAACACACACCAGGCTGATAACCGCATCGTGGAACGCTGCTGTCGCTGCCTGCGGTTTGCTGTGCGCTGCGTGGGCAAGGGCTCTGCCTCTCTACTACAGCCACTCGTCACACAGGTGCGTGTCCCTGTGTTTGGTTCACGATACGCCCCATATACAGATGGATAAGTCTTGGATGGCGTCTGTTATTTGTGTATACAAAATCCTTTGCCACCGGGTGCTTGTTGAGCCCAGGGCAGCTGGTGACTGACAGTTAGGCTGATTGTACAGTATAGGGTTGCAACTTTTCCAAACTCCTGGGTTGAAGGATCCCCCGGCTTTCTGATTATTCTCTCTTGAATCTAGATTTCTGGGAATTTGTGAAGTTACTGGAATTTTTTACCCTGGTATAGGTCCTTAATATAATGTGTGTGTTTCAGATGGTCAGTGGAACTTAACATTAACGCTTGTCTGCTTTCCCGGGGAAAGTAAAAAAAAACAAACAAAAAAAAAACATCACTATCAAACGATTGGGTTATTTCGATCAAAATTTGATTACTGTCATCCGGATACGATGTTTTGCTCACTGTCCTCCCAATCTCTGCAGAGACGTCGGAGTACTCTATAATTATTGTAGGCCTGCACTGACACGCAAAGTTGTCTTTCAATCATGCAGTCGCGAGGTGTGTTTTTGAGATCATAGCGAGCCGCGTTAGAACATTTGTTGATGATAATTGCTAGTGAGCTATTTGCCCAGTTATAGCAAATGTTTGGTCAGTAACAAGAAGCCTGGTAAAGTAATGGTGTCTGTCAGCTGTGTGCCAGTTTCCGGATGAGGGAGGGAGGGAGGGAGGGAGAGCGAGACGGAGAGGGACATTTGCGCAGCAGGTAAAATAATGATATGCAAAAGACAGACTCGATAACCAGCCAAACTATACAATGTTTTGAATTTCAATCTCGCTAGTTAACCATATTAACTATTAGCATGCATTAAATGGCATGTCTGACGTTCTAAAATAACTTTCCACCGGCAATTCGGTATAACCGCAAATGGCCAACACGCATTTGATATGGGTGCGCAGTTGATGAAACCAATACTGCGTACTCCAGTTGTAAAACCGTCTCGCGCTCAAAATTGTCTAGGATTCTCCTCTGTTCAATAATAACAACTATTCTTAGAATAGCCTAATTAACAAGTAACTCCTATGCTGTCAAGATCTCCCCTGAACACTAAATAATTTAACCTTACAAATAGATCAACTTCTAAATGTTCTACCTCGCCCACCTTAACCATTTAATCCCTGGTTCATTGAATGAGGGAATTATTTTATAAAGACAAAGTATTTGATTGTAATGTTGCTGAGTGGCCAACCCTCATCCAGGAGAACTACTGGGTGTGCAGGATTTTGCTCCTTCCCTGTTCGAACACACCACATTGCTCAACAGGTCCTTGATAAGCTGACTGGTGTGTTTGAGCAGGGTTGGATCAAAATCCCGCACACCCAGTAGTTCTCCAGATGGAGGGTTGACGGACCATGTGTTTTATCCAGTAGCTTATCAGTCCAGTATTTTTACTTTGTGGGGGATGCTCAAGGCCCAACCGTAGGAGATATAATACATGGGATCAGAGACCAGCAGCATTCCATTGTCAACACCAGTGATTTACAATGAATGTTATTTTGTGAAGTGGTTCCTTGCATTATACAACAATTTTCAGGAAACTTTTTGGCTCTTGTGTTATTTTTTTGTGTGGAGGGGGAGGGGGGGACAGGTAAAAAGTCAGTCACAAAAGTTTGTGTCAAGCCCTGGTCAGTGTGTATCAGGTGTAAAAATGTGTGTATCAGGTGTAAAGATGTTGTGTTTCAGATGGTCAGTGTGTATCAGGTGTAAAGATGTTGTGTTTCAGATGGTCAGTGTGTATCAGGTGTATCCCCACTCCTGCTTCCTGTATCTGGGCAGCATCCTAGTGGATGAGTACGGCATGGAGGAGGGCTGCAGACAAGGTCTACTGGACATGCTACAGGTAGGGGACGCACACCACTTTCATAGCAACTCATAGTTCACTAGAGTGGCAGTGGAACTCTGGTTGTTATTGGTTTTGACCTGACTTTGTCCCATCTCTTTACCCGTAGGCTCTTTGTATGCCCACCTTCCAGCTATTGGAGCAGACCAACGGCCTCCGTAACCACCCAGACACAGTAGATGACCTCTTCAGACTCGCCACCAGGTATAATCAACTGGAACACAGTTCAAACTGTTGCTCCTCTCCCTCGAAATAATAAGTTCACTTACTTTCAATGGGTCTTGTCTGAGTGGCAGGAATGAAACCTAACCATTGCTGGGGACCTGACATAGGCGTACTTGTTTTACAGCGTTCAGGTTATAAAGAAGATTCTCTCTCTCTCTCTGACACGTCTGTCTCTCTCGCTTCTTCTCTCTGCAGGTTTGTCCAGCGTAGTCCCGTCACCCTGCTCAGCAGTGGCATCATCGTCCACATCATCCAGTGTGCCATCGCGGCCACCACACTGGACCACCGGGACGCCAACTGCAGCGTCATGAAGTTTGTCAGAGACCTCATCCACACGGGCGTCAGCAACGACGTGAGTCAGCCCAACAGTCAATCTATTTCAAGTCAGTTTGTTTGACGTCTCGTGTTGCAGAATGCACAGAATCCCTGATCTACAAATATATTTGTATCCCAAATTATTCCTTATGTCATCAAGATTAGCAAATCTGTGCCTCACCTTGCTCAAACTGGTCCCCTCACACATGGGGATTCACTGTTTGACGATCAATCAAGTCTCCTCTGAATAACAACAGTCAGTCAGATTGTCATGTTCCCCCCCCCCCCCCCCCCCCCCCCCCCCCGTTTCAGCACGAGGATGACTTTGAGCTGCGGAAGCAGCTAATAGGCCAGGCCATGGGGCAGCACGGGCAGCAGTTGGTCACCCAGCTCATGCACACATGCTGCTTCTGCCTGCCGCCTTACACACTCCCCGATGTGGCTGAGGTGCTCTGGGAGATCATGGTGTTCGACAGGCCGGTGAGTCTCTCACACGTACATTACCTCACACACACACACTTAGCTCTTTCGGTTCTGACAGTACTCGTACAATAGATATGCAGTTGAATGTACACATACACTGGTGTCTTCAACAGGTGCTCGCTGTCATACCACAAGATGGCGATAAGAGAACATCTTTCAACAGGGACCACAATTCATATTCACACACTCTTCCAATGACATTGGCATGACAGCACTTTCACTCATGAGATAAGTGTTGTGGTGCTTCAATTGCATTGCGTCCTGATGTGCGTTTGATGTTTAACGTTGCGGATACGTTTTCTAGACGTTCTGCCGCTGGCTGGAGAATGCGCTGAAGGGGCTTCCTAAAGAGACGTCAGGCGGGGCGGTGACCGTCACACACAAACAGCTCACAGACTTCCACAAGCAGGTCACCAGGTGAGCATATCACAACCATGCTCCTTCCATTCTTCTCAAATGTAATCAGGTACATTCCTTCGTGCCAGAAATGATCTGACTAGCCACATGTTGTCCTCATAGGTTCAGGAGTTATGTCAGGTGAAACTCTGCGTAGTAGTTTCCTCCCTGTCAGCTGTCGATGTTCTGACTCTGGGAAGAGCTCATGTGTCACTGGGCGTGCTCAAACAAGCTGCTCCAGTGGAACGCTGGGAAACCGGAGTAGGGAAACCTCATGGATTCCCTGCCACAAGTTCAAGCTCGCCTAGAAGCGTCCCTGCTCCAGTTGTCCAGCGCTCCTCCCTCCCACGCAGTGTCTCTGAGGGAATGGGTGCTTCAGATAGATGACAGCTAAAATCTGATTTGTCACATTAGCCATATGCAACAGGTGTAGACCTTACACTGAAATGCTTACTTATGACCCCTAACCGACAGTGCGGTTTCAAAAAATACGGATAAGAATAAGAGATCAAAGTAACAAGTAATTAAAGAGGAGCAGTAAAAAAAAATAACAATATATACAGGGGGGTGCGGGGGCACCGGTTAGTTGAGGTAGTAGGTAGAGTTAGAGTGACTATGCATAGATGACAACAGAGAGTGGCAGTGGAGAGGGGAGGGCAATGTGAATAGTCTGGGTAGCCATTTGACTAGATGTTCAGGAGGCTTATGGCTTGTGGGTAGAAGCTGTTCAGAAGCATCTTGGTCCTAGACTTGGCGCTCCAGTACCGCTTGCCGTGCGGTAGCAGAGAGAACAGTCTATGACTAGGGTGGCTGGAGTCTTTGACAATTTTCAGGGCCTTCCTCTGACACCGCCTGGTATAGAGGTCCTGGATGGCAGGAAGCTTGGCCCCAGTGATGTACTGGGCCGTTCGCACTACCCTCTGTAGTGCCTTGTGGTCGGAGGCCGAGCAGTTGCCATACCAGGCAGTGATGCAACCAGTCAGGATGGTGCAGCTGTAGAAACTTTTGAAGATCTGAAGACCCATGCCAAATCTTTTCAGTCTCCTGAGGGGGAATAGGTTTTGTTGTGCTCGCTTCACGGCTGTCATGGTGTGCTTGAACCATGTTAGTTTGTTGGTGACGTGAACACCAAGCAACCTGCTCCACTGCAGCCCTGTCGATGAGAATGGGGCCGTGCTCGGTCCTCTTTTTCCTGTAGTCCACAATCATCTCCTTTGTCTTGATCAAGTTGAGGGAGAGGTTGTCCTGGCACTACACGGCCAGGTCTCTGACCACCTCCCTGTAGGCTGTCTCGTTATTGTCGGTGATCAGGCCTACCACTGTTGTCATCGGTACATTTAATGATGGTGTTGGAGTCGTGCCTGGCCGTGCAGTCAAGAGTGAACAGGAGTACAGGAGGGGACAGCACGCACCCCTGAGGGTCCCTTGTGTTGAGGATCAGCGTGGCGGATTTGTTGTTACCTACCCTTACCACCTGGGGGCGGCCCGTCAGGCAGTCCAGGATCTAGTTGCAGAGGGAGGTGTTTAGTCCCAGGGTCCTTAGCTTATTGATGAGCTTGGAGGACACTATGGTGTTGAATGCTGAGCTGCAGTCAATGAATAGCATTCTCACATAGGTGTTCCTTTTGTCCAGGTGGGAAAGGGCAGTGTGGAGTGCAATAGACTGCATCATCTGTGGATCTGTTGGGGCGGTATGCAAATTGGAGTTGGTCTAGGGTTTCTGGGATGATGGTGTTGATGTGAGCCATGACCAGCCTTTCAAAGCACTTCATGGGTACAGACGTGAGTGCTACGGGTCGGAGGTCATTTAGGCAGGTTACCTTAGTGTTCTTGGGCACAGGCACTATTGTGGTCTGCTTAAAACATGTTGGTATTATAGACTCGGACAGGGAGATGTTGAAAATGTAATTGAAGACACTTGCTAGTTGGTCAGCGCATGCTCGCAGTACACGTCCTGGTAATCCGCCTGGCCCTGCGAATGTTTACCTGTCTAAAGGTGATCAGTCTTCCGGAACAGCTGGTGCTCTCATGCATATTTCAGTGTTATTTGCCTCGATGCGAGCATAGAAGTAGTTTAGCTCGTCCAGTAGGCTGTGCGTCCCTTTTGTAGTCTGTAATGGTTTGCAGGCCCTGCCACATCCGACGAGCGTCAGAGCCGGTGCAGTACGACCCTATCTTAGTCCTGTATTGATGCTTTGCCTGTTTGATGGTTCGTCAGGGGGCATAGCGGGATTTCTTATAAGTTTCCGGTTTAGAGTCCCGCTCCTTGAAAGCGGCAGCTCTAGCCTTTAGCTCAGTGCGGATGTTGCCTGTAATCTATGGTTTCTGGTTGGGGTATGTACGGTCACTGAGGACGACATCATCGATGTACTTATTGAAGCCAATGACATGTGGTGTACTACTCAAAGCCATTGGAAGAATCCCGGAACATATTCCAGTCTGTGCTAGCAAAACAGTCCTGTAGCTGAGCATCTGCTTCATCTGACCACTCTTTTATTGATATACCAGTAGTCACTGGTGCTTCCTGCTTTAATTTGGCTTGTAAGCAGGAATCCGATAGTATTTCTGAGGGAGCACCTTGAGTTCACAGTAGGAGACTTGTGAGACAAACTGCAGGCTAGACATGGGTTCATTTCAGTTCAGATTAATATAAAGTGACCTTGAATAAATGGCAAGCCTGAATGTGTTCAATGACCTTTCTTTTCCGATTTCATTTGAAATAACCTTTACCATGTAAATGCACCACATTAATAACGTTGCCCTTTCTCTCCCTGCCACCCCCTCTTTCTCCATCTGTCCATCTCTCCAGTGCGGAGGAGTGTAAGCAGGTGTGCTGGGCTATCCGGGAGTTCACTAGATTGTTCCGATAGCCACGCCCAAAGAGCTCTGCCAGAACACCAGGTACGGCATCAACCCAGAAACCCAAACAGCCCCCACACTGGGATCTGCAGACTCCTCTCGCTCCATGTCTTTAGATGGTTAAAAAACAACATCTGATCTGATTTACATTGGTAGTGTCAGTAAGATCGCCATTGTTTTTCTTCCTCAGGTTAAATATTTTGGCGAACATTCAGAGGTGACGGCAAAGAGGCTGAAGACCGCAGCAGACGAGAATCTAAAGGGATCTCCTACTGGACAGAAGATGGGCGGGACTTGGCACTGTGGAAAGCCAATCAAGACGCATCGCAAGGATTGGAGTGACAGGGTGAACCCGTAAACGAAACGCGCCTTCGACTTTGGCCGTGTGAGAAGAGACGCCCCCTTTCCGCTCCCCTGCCTCACTGTCGCCACAGTAACAGGTGGCATGAGGGTTGAAAGGGGGCGGGGCAGGAGGGCATGTCCAAGGAGGAACGAGAATTCACCGACTCAAAGAAATGGAATGGGATTAGTTCTGGATCCATCTTCAAAAAGAACAAGAGAAGGGAAGGAAAAAAACAAAGAAAAAAAAAAAACAAAGGATGTGCCTGGTTGCAAATCATAATGCATCAAAAAAAGACTTGTACGTTTTTAAATTGAGAAATGATTTATTTTCATGGATGTGTCTTTAGAACTTTAACATGGTCTTGCTGTCGGTGCCATATAGAAAAAGAAATAGCAAACCCACGATGCCCTTCACAAATTGGTCACCACTGCCTTGTGGAGGAATTTAGGAAATGGTTGAAGGGAATGCTGGGAGATTTGGCGTCACCTTTGACCTTTTTAAACGTGTTGGCTGGAGTTTTACTGTTCTCTATTGCCAGGGAAGGAGAGTTGTGACCGGTCGAGTGGGACTCTGGCAAATAGTATATATTCTTTTTTTTTTTTTTGTGTTCCACCTCTGGCATCGTCCATTCTTGGGGAGGCAGACACCGTCATGTTGTGAACAACAATAAAAACGACAGTGAGGAACAAACGTGCCCTTGTCTGTGTATCATGTTTTAGAGTTTAGACATTTGTTCATCCCAGACCCACAACCCCACTCAATCTCTGGCAGAAACCAGTTAGCCAAGGTGTTCTTTGTTGCAAAGCCACTGCTGTCCGTCAGACACACTACACACTTTGGTAGTATGCTATAGGTGTTGTTCTACTTAGATAAATATCCAGAGACATTTCCACACATGCTAACAAGCCCCTACTTTTCGATCAATAACATTTAGTGGCTGCATTTTGAACTCCATATAGCTGATGTCACTCACCACCCTTCCAAGGGTAATTTGCTCACAGGTTCACCCTCATTGACTTGAACACAGACCGGGTTGTATTGTGGACTTGGCAAACAGGTTCCCTTCCAGCTGTAAAGTGAACATGGAGGTAGGTGTTTCACTGTTCTGGAACACCTCCCCCCCCCCTCCCTAGAATCTGAGGGTGAAGTAACAATACCAGTGGATGCTTTCACCCATTCACCAAAGCACCTTCACAGCAAAATGTACAAAATTGTCCTGTCATGGAATAAATTACAATTTTGCTGATTAATGTAGTCATGTAGTAGTTTATTTATTAAAAAAACATTCCAATACTTTTTACATTGCATGTATGGCTTAAGTCCCATTTTTGGCACCAGTGTCCATTCAGCTACAGGGTTCTAGTACAGTAGCAGGTGTCTGCAAAAGAAAATGGATAGAAATTAAAGTGACAATTGAGTAATACCTGCCACCATTAGAAAAAAAATACTGCAATGGTATTTATTGAAATTCAAAAAAATAATATAAGGGACCAAAAAGAGGATACAGCAGTCTGGGTTTTGATGATGTACAAGTAGTTCTGCCTAAGATCCAGTTAAGATTAATTACATACAGGGCTCTAGGCTAAATGGATCTACCATAGGCTCAGGGTTGAAAGAAGGCTAATATCCCCACACACAAAACGTTGAATAAGGTTATTAATCCAAGTGCAGTGTGCTATTAATAGTCCATGAGCAGTCGAGGCCTTGATCCAGGAAAAGCCCTGTTAGGATCCCAGGCCGTGCTGACTCTGGAGAAGCCTCTGGAGCTCCTTGAACTGCTCCACCGTCTGGTCCTTCAGGTCTGGGTTGGAGATCTGCAGCCGGATGCTGTCTGTTGACCAGGACAGCTCTCCAGAAAACATCTCTGTTAGGATCCGCGCCACCACCGGGACCACCTGGACATGAAATGGATGGAGGAGAGAGTCCCTGTTAAGTCAATGTGATAATTTCGTGTGTACTGTATCTGATGGGTATGGGGTCAATTCGTTCTGCTCGCCTGCACAACGATGAGCTTCTTCTCCTTGGGTTTCCGTTGGTCTGGCCAGTCCTCCCCGAAGCAGAAGCAGAGCTCAAACGGGGGTGGGGTGGGAGTTTCACCCTTCTGGAACAAGATGAGCCCTGTTGGTGTGCATGAGAGGGAGAAAGAGAATCTCCTGTAATGCGATAATCACTGTGTATGTGATATCTGTTCTACAGCTAATCCATTTGGATGCCTGGGCTGTGCAACAATAGCAGTACAAGCAATAAGTACTACTCAAGAGCTTACTCACAGAAAGGGCCTGTGACTGAAATATTCAGGGATCAACTGACACTCAGACAGCCTCAAGTGAACTGAAAAATCATGACAATGGAGTCCAGCATTGTTATCTGACAGGATCATTTGGTGTTGTGATTAATTGATCTCAATAAAAAAAAATTTTTTTTTTTGAGGGATCAGATGGGGATTTAAACACTATGAAACTGCTGCCTTAGATGACTAAAATACCAAGGAATAAAATGGATTGACTGACTCACCGTGCAGGAAGTTATTGAGGCTGAACACTTTGTACTTCCGCTCCCTCTCCATAGGGTTGGGAGGCCCCTGCTCGTCAACGCCCGGCCCAGTCCAATACACCTTGCACTGACACAACCTGATAGCATATATATCCTGCTCCCAGATCTCCAGGATCAGGCCTCGATCCATCACATCCAGCAGGTGCTCTGTGTAGAACCGCTGCTTCTCATTCTGGATGTCGGCCGAGCCAGGGAAGAGAACTTGGTTGAGGTTGATAGGGCCGAACAGGTCCACCTGCTCCGGGGTGGGCTCCAAGTGGCCGTAGTACAGCCGGCAGCCCTGGGGGTTACTCACCGTCAGGGAGCCCATCTTGCGACCCCGGTACTGGAACTTCATGTCTAGGTCAGTCACTGAAACCAGAGTCAAAGAATGTAGTGTTGGAAGAATTGTAAGCACTTCAACAATAGTCAACATTTAATACAGCTCTTTCTAATCATGCCTAACAGTATTCTGACACCAAGTTATCATAAGACTGAAAAAGGGGTGTTTATCAATGAATAACACATTACCGCTTTAGCTACAAAAGGGTAAAACTCGATTTTGCCTATTCCAATTAACTACAGAACCTGTCTTACCATCCCCCACACTTCAGACAGCTGCCAGTGTGTTCCATTTGATGGGTGTGACAGACAGACAGCTATTCCAGACTACTACACTAATGCCTGATAGCCTATAATCCATCGAATGAGTCAATTGGAGGCAACTGTTTTGAGTGAATGTATTACAACGTTGGCATTGTGTTGCATGCAGCAACACCAAATAAAGTTAAAGTTGACGCCCTGTTTTTATGGTAGGGGAATTACAAGGAATATTTTTGGGGGGATAACATGCAAGGAACTACTGCAGAAGTGCCTGAGTGCCAAAGTAAAGCCATAGTACATAAAGCAGTATTCTTCTCAACACAGCATAGGTGCTACTCCACTCACATGGCAAGCTGTTCAGCAGGTCATATTTGTAGGGTGGCACCGCCTGCCCTTCTTCCTGATTCTGGACTCCAGACATGGCCTCCATGGGGGCGGCACCTGGGTTAGGGGCAACCGGAGCCACAGATGCAGCAGAAGGAACCATGGTGGCCATCTCAGTGACCATAGGAGGCTGCATGCTCCCTCCACCCATCCCCAGGCCGTTGGAGGGTTCTGCGGGTCCATGGTGCACAAAGACCTCATGTTCCAACTTCACCACCAATGGAACGTGGGCAGAAAACTCTGGGGGAGCCATGGTTAGCTGAGGGAGATCCGCTGCCATGGTATTGCCCCCGTTGGGATTGGCGTACATGTTGGGACTGGGGTACATAGGGGCGTGGTGGGATGTGCCATATCTGTCATTGAGGGGGGAGCTAAAGGGAAGGTCTATCCTATGTGAGGTAGGGAATGCCTGATAAATGCGGGGGTCACTAATTCTGGGGTCTGGGAGAGACAAGAGGACAAACACAAACCCATTAGACCTTGCATAATGTCAATAGTGACACATTTCAAAAGGTTTTCTGCCTAATTCACAGAGGGCTCAGTAGCAAAGGTGTATTGACACGTACCAATGGAGAGATCAACAATATTCGGCATCTGAAAACAAAGGCAAGATTTAATGTTTATGTAACAAAGCTGATATATGGGTATTGTTCTCAGATTGCTCTGAGATAATGGGAAAGTAATTGTCTACTTTTCTACACCTTACCTCCTCCTCATCTTCATCAACTGTGTCTGAAACCAAATCAAAAGGAATATGACATCAACATGGAGGAGAAAATCTCATTAAATCTCACAAAACATGAATATCTGAGATTACTTGACGTTCAGTTCAACAAACTTATTCTAAAGAACTAATTTAAATTTGAAGACAGACAATCAGATAAGACTTGCAAAGCTGCCAATGAGCCTGCATGCTTATGCACGTGTGCGCACGCACTCTTACCTCCATTGCAGGGCTGGTCACAGACCTCGTAGTTCTTGTAGGGCTGGGCGGGTGTCTCCTTGGTGCCGTCGTATTTCAGTTTGAACTCCCGGCTCTTGTTGAGGGCACAGCGCAGGTTGGCCTTCCACTTGGCAGGGTCCGGCTCATCCAGACCCTCCTGGTACTTCCCTGTCTCCAGAGCCCAGGCCTGGGGGAAGAGATGGGGAGGCAAGGAAGAGAAGGAAGTTACATTTTAAATGAATTAGAGAAGGAGTCACATCTGGATGGAATCAAATGGGTGAGGGTTAAATTAACTTCAAATCAATTAGTCACAACTAGGGTGCATTCAGAAAGTATTCAGACCCTTTGACTTTTCCAAATTTTGTTACATTACAGCCTTAAATCGTCCCCCCCCCCCCTCATCAATACATACACACACCCCATAATGACAAACCAAAACAAGTGTTAATGAAACTGAAGCAGAAATATCACATTTACATAAGTTCAGACCCTATACTCAGACCCTATACTCGAATACTTTGTTGAAGCACCTTTGGCAGCGACTACAGCCTCAAGTCTTCTTAGGTATGACACTACAAGCTTGGCACACCTGTACTTGGGGAGTTTCTCCCATTTTTCTCTGCAGATCCATCAGGTTGGATGGTGAGCGTCGCTTCCCAGCCATTTTCAGGTCTCTCCAGAGGTGTTCGATCGGGTTCAAGTCCGGGCTCTGGCTGGGCCACTCAAGGACATACATAGACTTGTACCGAAGCCACTCCTGCGTTGTCTTGGCTGTGTGCTTAGGTTCATTGTCCTGTTGGAAGGTGAACCTTTGCCTCAGTCTAAGGTGCTGAGTGCTTTGGAGAAGGTTTTCATCAAAAGATCTCTCTGTACTTTGCTCTGTTCATCTTTCCCTGAATTTTGACTAGTCTCCCAGTCCCTGCCGTTGAAAAACATCCCCAGAGAATGATGCCGCCACCATGCTTCACTATAGGGATAGTGCCAGTTTTCCTCCAGATGTGACACTTGGCATTCAGGTCAAAGAGTTCAAACTTGTTTCTCATGGTCTGAGAGTCCTTTAGGTGTCTTTTGGTAAACTCCAAGCGGACTGTCATGTGCCTTTTACTGAGGAGTGACTTTCGTCTGGCCACTCTACCATAAAGGCCTGATTGGTGGAGTTCTGCAGAGATTGTTGTCGTCCAGGAAGGTTCTCCCATTTCCACAAAGGAACTCTGGACCTCTGTTAGAGTGATAATCGGGTTCTTGGTCACCGCTCTAACTAAGGCCCTTCTCCCCTGATTGCTCAGTTTGGCCGGGCGGACAGCTCTAGGAAGAGTCTTGGTGGTTCCAAACGTCTTCCATTTAAGAATCATGGAGGCCAATGTAGTCTTGGGGACCTTCAATGCTGCACACATTTTTTGGTACCCTTGCCTAGATCTGAGCCTCGGCACAACCCTGTCTCGGCGCTCTACAGACAATTCCTTTGACCTCATGGCTTGGTTTTTGCTCTGGCATGCAGTGTCAACTGTGGGACCTTATATAGACAGGCGTGTGGCTTTCCAAATCATGTCCAATCAATTGAATTTACCACAGGTGGACTCCAACCAAGTTGTAGAAACATCTCAAGGATGATCAATAGAAACAGGATGCACCTGAGCTCAATTTAAAGTCTCATAGCAAAGAGTCTGAAAACTTATGTAAGTAAATAAGGTATTTTTTTATTTTTAATACATTTGCAAAAATATTTACGGTTTCGCTTTGTCATTATGGGGTACTGGTGTAGATTGATGGGACAAAAAAGTAATTTAATAATTTTTAGAATAAAGCTGTAATGTACTAAACATGTGCAAAAAGTCAAGGGGTCTGAATACTTTCAGAATGCACTGTAAATGGAGAACAGGATAATGACTAATGAGGAAATGACTCGTCAAAAGAGGCAGAGAGTAGACTATTGCCGCTGTTCGTGCAGTGGATATCATGTGGACATCCTTACACACGAGGTCAAAAAAACCCAGAGGTTTGACACTAAGAGATTCAGTGGAAATGAAACTAAGGCTATTTCAGTTCACTAAAACAGTTGATACATTTATCGCTGAATGGGATAAGGAAGTGTGTGGGTGACATAGTAACTGAGTACCTTAGAAATACTCTTGAAATGTGCTACTTACTAGAAAAAGTTGATCTACGTATACAAAGTAAGCAGAACTTTGATCTAACTACATTGTGATATCAGAATGATGACAGAGTTGAAGTACCCAGATCTGTCACGCCATTCTCAACATGAACCCTCTCACCTTGAAGATGGTGTTCTCTTCCTCAGAGGTGGGCAGGTGTCTTGTGGCGTGCCTCCAGGGGATCTGGAAGATCCGGTGGTCCGGGCTGAGCCACTGCAAGCCGGGGTACCTCCCGCTGTTCACCTGGGCTAACAGCCAGGGCTTCAGGCGGATCCTCCGAGGCTGCACACTCATCATGGGGCAGGGCACCACGCAGGGAGGAGAAAGGGGCTGGAAAGGTGAAGGGAAAAGTAATGGTTAAGATGGGTGATTGGGCACTGGGGGTAGGGGAGAGAGTGGGCACTGAGGGATTGTCTTGAAGCGTGATACGATAGTAATGGTTCAGATGGGTGATGAGGCAATGGCGGTAGGGGAACGTGGGGGAGGGTTGAAAGAGAACATACTCCCTACCATCTGCAGGAAGAAGGCTGGGGAAAATGGAGAGAGGATGGGTGGGGAAAAGAGAGGTATGAAGGTGGAGAGAGTAGTCAACAAGTCAGATTTCCCGTTTTTATTTATGATGGCAACAGGCCTGATTATGAAATGATCTGCTGGGAAACAAAAAGTGTTCCATGGCTGAAGAATACAGAACAAAAACACTATCAAGGCAATAAAAAACAACATCATAGAGTTGGGTGAATTAACATACACAACATGCAACAGTTGTAGGCTATTCCTTAATCCATTACTCCATTTCATGACAGTCCCAAATTTGCTTTTGTCATCCTAAAATGATGGATTTGATACTAGGACAACAAGCCTAGGCCCCCCCGGGCACAGATGCAGAGTCCACTGTCACAAAATGAGATCACAGAGGACCATATGAACAACAGAGGTATACAGGTAACTCCTTTACAGACAAAGACCAACTTCTGTCTCAAGCAGCACATCAGAGTCAAATATAAGGCCAACTTGTATTTGCCGCTGGTTGCGCGGAGACAAACTAATGCATCTAGATAGAATATGTCCTCTTCCCGAGGCTGCCACAAATGTCCTTCTGAGCCCTAGTACCAACACACACACACACGTGTGAGTTGAAAAGGGCAAGGTAACTTTAATGAGTATGCAACACAGAACAACAACTGGGTGCAGAGGCGTCATGGCCATAGGGGGCAAAGGGGCATGTGTTTATTTTTGGCATTAACTAGTCC
Source organism: Salvelinus fontinalis (assembly GCF_029448725.1). Classification (NCBI taxonomy): domain Eukaryota; kingdom Metazoa; phylum Chordata; class Actinopteri; order Salmoniformes; family Salmonidae; genus Salvelinus; species Salvelinus fontinalis. The sequence goes on along the minus strand of NC_074703.1, from coordinate 19,154,017 downwards.
AGATAGGTTTGCCTTTTTTCAACCTCATAACTAGCTACCAATAAGTTATTTCAGGCTTTCAATCAAGTTAGAGTAACTGGCTTGTCTTTCTCTTAGCAGGCATGCCTGCCGGCAAGGTTGTTAGACTTTCGAAAAGCAAGCAATTACTAAATAAGACTCACATTCCTATGAATCATACAGATTGTTGCAGAAATCCAGAGAAGCATATTTCTTAAAAGAAATAAAAACACCAGGGGGACACAGGCAGGTCAAAATACTGTATATGCTTTTTAAAATTATTATAATTTTTTACATAGAATTAAGAATAATGATTATGGCTCTAGATTGCAGGTAAAGGCCGTTTCAGGTATTTGAAAAATGCTAAGTTGTCCAACTTGCAGACAAGGGGGGAGGAGAGAGAGAGAGAGAGAGTACTAGCCCCCCTCATTCTTCAAGTTTTGTCAAGTTGGTTGTTGATCATTGCTAGACAATCATTTTGAAGTCTTGACATAGATTTTCAAGCCGATTTAAGTCAAAACGGTAACTAAGTCTCTCGGAAAAACATTCAATGTTGTCTTGATAAGCAACTCCAGTGCATATTTGGCCTTGTGTTTTAGGTTATTGAGATGCTGAAAGGTGCATTTGTCTCTCAGTGTTTGTTGGAGAACAGACTGAACCAGGTTTTCTAGGATTTTGCCTGTACTTAGCTCTATTCCATGTCTTGCTATCCTAAAAAGCACTCCTATGTCCTTACTGATGACAAGCATACCCATACATAATGCAGCCACCAACATGCTTGAAAATATGAAGAGTGGTACTCAGTGATGTGTTGTATTTGCCCCAAACATAACACTTTCAATACATAGCTTTTTAATGCAGTGTTATTTTAGTGCTTTATTGCTAACAGGATGCATATTTTGGATTACTTTTATTATGTACAAGCTTCCTTTTCACACTGTCATTTAGGTTAGTATTGTGGAGTAACTACAATGTTGGTGGGGACATGGTGTGCTTTAAAATGGGGACTTCCCAATAGTTTTAAGAACTTAACAATAATTGCACAAGTCTGAATTACATTGTCTAAACTCTATAGATACATTTGTACTTATTTAAACATATTAAAACAGTAATAGCTTCACTAGGTTTCATTCAGGGTGTGCAGAAGACAGGTTGATATATATATATTTTTTTTTACATAAACCGACAACAAAAGTTGAAAATAGGCCGCCTGCCTGACACTGACATGATCATGTAAACAATCTTCAAAAAATAAAAGATTTGTAATCGGTCTGAAAAAAATATCAATAGGCTACTATAGTTGTTTTAGGAAACAAGTACAACTTTAAGCAGCACCCACCTTTTAACGATAGGTCTTCTCCACAAAATGATTTCGCTCCCTTGTATCGAAGAGTTCAAGAACGCTGACTGTAGTGATCCCTCCTTCCACAAACAGAAACAGACCAGGCAGAGTATGCGCGCCGCCACAGGTAAGCTTTTTACTTGGTAGTCTAACTGACAAAAACCTTGCCCAACACCGTCACAAGTTCAAGAAGTGGGTGGGAGAATGACAGTCAGAAAGTCCAAGGCTTATTCAGAAGACTTTCCACAAACAGCGGCCAAACATGATTTGACTTTAAACATGAACAAACGTTGTTCGTGTGTGTTTGCTGAACCTGCCTAGATACCACCCTTCCGGTTGACAGACAGAAGTAATATGCAAACATTGTTTCATTTTCGATAGGCTACTAGTACTACCCTAGTGGTTGAAAATGTATACATTTTCAGTGGTGTAAAAGGTACCCAATTGTCATACTTGAGTAAAAGTAAAAATACCCTAATAGAAAATCACTAAAGTAAAAGTGAAAGTCACCCAGTAAAAGAGAAAGTTCCAGACATCATTATGTTTTCCCACCAGTTAGATTATTGTTTTAGCCAAGGTCAGTGTTGTTGATATGTAAGTACATATTTCATATCTTTCAGGTGTTTATGTATGAAGACGCACTCTGCGACAATAATGTGATATTTATGGTTAAGCTAATTATAGTTTCTACTGCAAGCTACTAGTAGTTATTGTGAGCTCGCTAGCTCTGTTTTGGTTGTCATATAATTTCGGGAACATTTAACACTGTATTTGTATAGGATAATGTCCCCCAGTGCCTCGTTATATGCCCTGTAATTGTATAGGTGTATGTATGGTACATCATTATATCAGTATTACATTGTATTTCACTGTTTATAGGTATTCACATTCATTGTGCAATGAAGATGATGGTGCTATCCATACTACGTACATTGTGCGTTGCTGTTCCATGCCTGTGCATCTTCAGCGTAATTAAACCACCTCAACAGTAATCCTCCCTGCCTGTCATCTGTGCTCTTACCAGCACACGGGAGTGAACACGTAAAGTAAAATCTATCCGAAGGAATATACAGTCCACCAAGTCCTCATTTAGATAGGGGTCCGTTCGAGCCGGATAAAGGTGTTTACTCCCGGTTCTAAATGCAGCATGTTACCGGTGAAGCCTGGACCTGGTCTGATCATCAAAGGTACCAAGCCTCACCTTATCCAAGGTATACTAGCACAGCACAGTATTTCCATTGGCAAGAAGAGGACCTTCAGCCTCACATGGAGGAAGCTGCCAAGATGACACCCCTCACTCCACACAGTCCCTTCCTATCCAGCCAGGCCAGATGTGACACAACTCCAGATGAGTGGGAGACATTCAGAGAGTACAGGTCTGTCCTAAACCCTCATCTGACCCACGAGAGCAGAAGGATGAGCCACAGTAAGCAGATTAAGGAGAAACAGAGGTCTGTCCATGGTCTACAACAGTCACTGGGAACACAGGAAGGCACCTACAGAGCACAAGCTAGTGAGAGAGTACATCGAGCAAGAGAGAGCCCAGCTGCGGCAGTCCCAGCGGGCCATACAAGTCTGGCTCACTCAGCTACGTGAGCAACAAGAAGAGATGGTACAGCTCTGTGCTGCCACAGCTCACATCCCAGTCTATAGCTAGTCTCTCTCCCACTAAGCCAGCCCCTACAGAGCCCTTACCCAGAGGTACCCTTCCAGCAGATAGATGTCTGCTGGGACCACAACGGTCCGCGTCAGAGCTGGTTGAGCATACGAAACCATCACCCAACAAAGAAGATACAGCTTGCGATGGACAGTATGACAACAGTGAGTGGCCAAGACCAAGACCCTCCCGCCGGAGCTATGAATCAAATCAAATCAAATGTTTGAGTTCCCTCAGTCCCGGCGCTCACTCCACATGTCAGGAGGCTACTCCTTCACCAGTGTCAGCTCCTAAACACTCCCAGTGTGAAGTATCAGCCCGCTTACGGTGCCAGGGTGTGTCTACCCGTCCCTGCCATTGGTTCTTCATTTGCCCTCAGCATGGGTTTTCAGGTGTCCCTGGTGCCCTACTAGCTAAGCAGTCAGGTGTTCCCCCTAGTTTCCTGCCAGGTGACTGTTTGGACTGTTTCCTGCTGTTAGAAGAATGCAGCGTTCCATCAATGAAATTCACCCCTCTCCCAGGAGGACATTCTCACCACAGTGTGCCCCTGATGGACTAAGTGTTCCTGCCCGGCTGTTTCGGACAGCAGCTCCTCTATTCTACTAGTACAGAGAACCCTTTACATCGTTTAAGTACTGGACTAGAGTTTATTTGTTATTAGTGGTTATACCTAGCCAGGCCATCTGTTGATGGGGCGGCTAGACAGCCCTAGACATCTGGTCTCATGCCTGTTATTAAGTTTGAGTAAGATATGTAAGTAAGAGTTAAGTAAGTCAAGATAGTCAAGTTAACTATTGAGCCTTTCTTAGGAGTGAATTAATATAGTGAATTCAGGGGCGGCTGTACAAAAGGCTGTGAAGACTTTGTAGTTAATCATATCAATAATGTTAGTTCATCATATCAGAGCTGTAGCTCCGCCCAGTGGTGAAGTGGAGCAGAGCATGCTGGGCGATCTCCAGCTCAGAGAAGATCAGCTCATGAGAAGTAAAGTGAGAGAAAGTTCCAGCCATCCTTGCATCCATTCCCACTAGTTAGATTTCATAGTGTTAGCCAAGGCCAGTGTGTGTCCTTGTTGATATGTTAGTAAATATTTAATATCTTTCAGGTATTTATGTCTGAAGATGCACTTTGCAACGATAATGTCATATTTATGGTTATGCTAATTAGTTGTGTAGCGACCCGCACAGACAGCTGTGTGTTATGTGTTAGGCTAGTAGGTGGTTGTGTTGTACTGACCAGTACCCAGTGTTCGCGGGGTCCGACATGTCAATCAACCTGCTATCTGCCAATCACGGGAATGCCTGGAATGTTCTGATGCCGGGCATCCTGGCGGTTGGCGGAGTGGAGTGGAGGGGGTTTGGGCAGGGGGATGGAGCATTGGAAGTTAAGACCAGGTTTCGCCTTTGTTCTCTCTCTTACGTCTGGGCTTCACAAGAGAAGGTCACGATTGGCTTGTGGGTTATTTGTCATTTTATTTGGCGTGTGCTACGGCCCAAACAGTAGCCTGTGTAAAGTTGGTTTAATAAACCGTCAATTCGCAAACTCAAGCCTCTGTCTGGACAATTGTTCATTTATGATCTAGTCAGGTCATTACATTGGTGTCAGAAGTAAAAACGTTGATAAAAGCTAGCCAGCTAGCTAGCTGACTTATGTGGCTAGCTACCGTAGGTGAGAACGGGGGTTGAAAATGCTTCGAGGGAATCCGAAAGTGAAGGTGGAGGTAGGGGACGATTATGGCCAAGGAGGTGCGTGTGCATGGACGTCGGAGGTTCTGGCTGAGGAGATCGCCAGGGCGTCGGAGCGCAGAGGCCGCTTGAGGGAGGACGCTAGAGTGATGGCGGCTGAAGCGGGCATGAGCGCCTCGTCGACTGTGTTTCGCGCGGATTCTGGTGGGCGGGCCGAAGTGGTGACGTCGACGCGGCGGGACGAGGAATCTGGGGCTCAGGATGTAAACAAACATGGCGGCGCCCAGTTCCCGGCTGCGTCCGTATCTGTTAAGACCCCGAAGTATTCCGGTAAGGCGTATTGGGAAGCTTTTCATGCTCAGTTTGAACTGTTAGCTCATTTTAGGGGGTGGTCGGATGAAGAAAGGGCACTGCAGTTGGCTTTATGCCTCACGGATGAAGCTCTGGCCTGTTTGATATTGATTAGCCCCGAGGACAGACATGATGATGGTGGTTTAGTGGGAGCACTGAGGAGGCGCTATGGACAGTGTGTACAGCCCGGGCTACTGCGCTCCGAACTGAGTAATAGACGCAGGCAGCCTGGAGAGCCTCTACGGGTGCTAGCTAATGTTAGTAAAACGTTTACTGTTGACAGGAGAACAAGAGGAGACAATAGGACGAGGTGGATAATTTTATAATAAGGCCGTTTAATCACATGTAAAGATATCTTAGTAAAATCTTGCAGCAAGGCTCTTTCTGTCTGATTCTTATTGAACCGTCCGGAAAAGAGGTAGTTTCAACAATTGTACAGTATTATATAGACAACAAGCAAAGTAGGTAGATCTGCGAGTGTGGCCTTCCGATTGGTCGATCTGGGTCTTGGGTAGTCCTGAACAGGCCTGGTGTCCACGTTCCATTGGTTCCTGAGATAGTTCTTTGTCTTGAGCTCCAACCCTGAGTTGTGTGTGTCTGTGGTTATCATGGGGGAGGGGAATTATGTGTGTCTGTAGTTGGTGTCTTAATAAGTCCAGCATATGTCCAAGAGAAATGAGGAGTATGTGTATTTTGTATAAAAGATGACTTATGTTGAAATGTAGTTATTACTAGTTTCCAGTCCCTATTACAATTTCTTACACTAATGACATTGAGAGCCTCTCTCGGCGGGCATTTGCTCACATGCCCCCCTCCGTGCAGAGCGAGCTAGCACGGGACCAGTTCATACAGGTGCTCTCTCCTACGGAGCTGCGCATACAGACCCAGCTGGCTCATCCTGAGTCATTGCAGATAGCCTTGGAGATGGCTTTGGAGAGGGAGCTGGTGTGGGCTGGGGCTTCAGCTAGGGCTTTGGTGGGGGTGCAGGGAGACACACCCGCTGTGCGAGCTGGGGGGCAGAGCAGCCCGGAGCCGGAAAAGCCTGCATGGGTGGCTGAAATGACAGAACTCATTCGTGCTGTGTCGCTACAGGCGGCACGAAACACACGCCCTGGTCCCAGGGTCTGCTGGGGTTGTGGCCAGCCAGGCCATCTGCGCCGAAATTGCCCCATGTCCCCCAGAGCTCAGGGAAATGGCTTTCGGCACAGACGGGGAAGCAAGGCTCCACTTCCCCCAGAAGCAGAGGAGAGCAAGCGGATGGAGCCTGTTGTTGTGGTGGGCCGGACCTGTGTTGGGGACTTTTGTCATGTCCCTGTCACTGTGGAGGGGGTGCCCTGCTCCGCCCTGGTGGACACTGGGTCCACAGTAACCCTGGTGAGGACAGATATTGTGCCAGGTTGGACTCAGTGTGAGCCTACAACTGTGCAGCTCCTCACAGTCACAGGTGAGCTGGCACCCATGAAAGGGAAGGGAATAATGACTCTGACAGTAGGGGGCAGGACTGTGCGTCATCCTGTGTGGGTGGCGGCTGTGCAGGACCCTTGTATCCTGGGGTTGGACTTTCTTAGGAGCACAGGCTGCCAGTTAGACCTAAATAGGGGCACACTGAGCTTCCAGGGAGGGCCGGAAGTCACCATGGCCCCCCCTAATGTCACATTCACTCAACCCAACAAACCCTTTACTCCAACAGTTAAAGCAGCAGAGACTCATGGCTGCCCCCCCTTCCCCACAGCTGTGTGTGACTTTTCCCCAGCCCCCCTGTCACCTACGGCAGTGTGTTACATTCCCCCAGCTACCTCCATGACACAGCCCTCTGTGAGACCAGGCCGCGCCCCCCCAGCCCAGCTACCCCAGATGGGAGAGGAGAGGACACTGTCTGCAGTGAGGGAGATATGGGGGAGGAACTGTGTTGGCCTTGACCCCGAGCAGCAGGAACGGTTGTGGCAGTTGCTGTTTGAATTCAGAGACAGCTTTGCGCTGAGTGAGGAAGAGGTGGGTCAGACTCATCTGGTGCAGCATGAGATCGACACAGGTGATGCTCGACCCATCAAGATGCGTCCCCGCCGTATCCCGCTGGCACGCCAGGAGGCGGCAGACAAGGCTGTGTTGGAGATGCAGCGGGCAGACTTCATTGAGCCCTCAGACAGCCCCTGGGCGGCGCCAGTCGTCATGGTTCCGAAGAAGGGGGGCAAGCTGAGGTTCTGTGCGGACTACAGGCGGCTGAATGAGGTAACCAGGAAGGACTCATACCCCATACCACGTATCGATGAGTCGCTGGACCTGGTTAGGGGGTCCTCCTGGTTCTCCTCACTAGACCTCCGCAGTGGCTACTGGCAGATGCCCCTCTCCCCAGAGGCCAGAGCCAAAACTGCATTCTCCACTAACAGAGGACACTGGCAGTTCAAGGTCCTGTGCTTTGGCCTGTGCAACGCTCCAGCTACTTTTGAGCGTTTGATGGACAGGGTGCTGGATGGCATCCCCAGACAGCAGTGTCTGGTATACCTCGATGATATCCTGGCCCATGGCAGCTCCTTCCAGTCAGCCCTGGGGGCGCTACGGCGTGTGCTGGAGAGTGTGGCTGCCGCAGGTCTGAAGCTCCACCCCGAGAAGTGCCACTTCATGAGGAGAGAGGTGTCCTTCTTGGGCCACCGAGTGGGGAAGGAGGGGATCAGCACCATGGAGGACAAGGTAGGGGCTGTCAGAGACTGGCCCACCCCCACCGACCAGCGTCAGCTGAAGAGCTTCTTGGGCCTGGCCTCGTACTACAGGAGGTTTGTACGGGGCTTCTCAAGCGTTGCTGCTCCACTGAACCGCCTGCTGCCGAAGGACAAGGCTTTCACTTGGACAGTGGAGTGTGAGGAGGCGTTCAACACCCTCAAACGTGCACTGATCGAGGCCCCCGTGCTCGCCCCCCCTGACCTCACCTTGCCCTTTATCCTGGACACAGACGCGAGCAATGTGGGCATGGGTGGGGTGCTGGCCCAGGTGGGGCCAGAGGGGTAGAGAGTGGTGGCGTACTTCAGCAAAACATTTGACAAACATGAGTGCCGCTACTGTGTCACCCGGCGGGAGCTCTTGGCTGTTGTGGCTTCCGTCAAACACTTCAAGTACTACCTGGGTGGTCTGCCCTTTACTGTAAGGACTGACCACTCTGTTCTCCAGTGGCTCATGTCTTTCAGAGAGCCAGAGGGGCAGGTGGCACGCTGGTTGGAGGAGCTTCAGCCGTATGACTTCACGGTGGTGCACAGGGCAGGGGCACGCCACTCCAACGCCGACGCCATGTCCCGTCGGCCCTGTACTGCAGACGGCTGCCGCCACTGTGAACGGAGAGAGGGACGGGAGAGAGAGCTGTGTGCAGAGGGGTCTGTGCCACAGTGTGTCGGGCGAGCGGGCCTGTCTGCTGTGAGCTGCAGACTGTCGACGTGGCTGAATGGCGGCAGCAGCAGGGACGGGACACAGACCTACAGCCAGTGCTACAGTGGGTAGAGGCGCAGGTGAGGCCACCATGGGAAGAGGTGACAGCGCTCTCACTCGCGACCAAAGGGTTGTGGTCAAAATTTGAGAGACTGCGACTGGCTGATGGCGTGCTACAGCGGACATGGAAGGAGTCAGCTACGGGAGAGGAGAGGTGGCAGGTGGTGGTCCCAAAAGCATTGCGGGAGGCTGTGCTCCAGAGTACTCATGGCGGGGTGGGGACTGGACACTTTGGGGTCACAAAAACACTGCGCCGTCTCCGTCAGGGCTTCTACTGGGGGCAGCACAAGAGGGATGTGGAGGACTTTTGTCGCCGCTGTGACAACTGCACAGCGAGAAAGGGCCCCCCAGGCCGCTCTCATGCTCAGCTCCAACAGTTCCCAGTGGGGGCTCCCATGGAGAGGGTGGGAGTGGATGTAGTTGGGCCGTTCCCCACCACAGACAGTGAAACCGCTGGGTGCTCACGGCCATGGACTATTTCACAAAATGGCCCGAGGCCTATGCTCTGCCTGACCAGGAGGCAGAGACCATCGTCGACGCCCTGACAGCGGGGATGTTCAGCAGGTTTGGAGCTGCAGAGTCCATCCACAGCGACCAGGGCAGAAACTTTGAGTCCCGTGTGTTCGCCACCATGTGTGAGAGGCTGGGTATGCACAAGACCCGCACTACTCCTCTCCATCCTCAAAGTGATGGCCTTGTGGAGCGCTTCAACAAAACGCTTGGACAGCAGCTGGCCATCGTCTCTTCCAAACACCAGCGTGACTGGGACAAGCACCTGCCTATGGTCCTCATGGCATGCCGCTCCGCTGTCCAAGACTCCACCTCCTGCACGCCTGCCCTCCTCATGCTGGGGAGAGAGATCCGCACCCCTGCGGAGATGGCGTTTGGTCGGCCCCTGGATAGCCCTCATGTTTCCCCGGGGCCGGATTATGCCCGGAGACTCCAGGACCGCCTGGAGACAGCCCACACCTTCGCCAGAGAGCAGCTGGTGAATGCAGGTGTGAGGCAGAAGAGGAACTATGACGTGCACACCCGGGGAAGGCACTTTGTGGCTGGGGAGCTGGTCTGGGTCTACAGCCCGCTAAGGAAAAAAGTCAGATGCCCCAAGTTGGACAGTCACTGGGTGGGACCCTGCAGTGTCCTGGAGAGGGTAGGGGAGGTTGTTTACCGGGTGCAGCTTTCTCCCAGTGGGAGAAAGGTGGCACTGCACCGGGACAGGTTAGCCCCATACAGAGGGGCCTCTTCTCCCCAAACCCCAGGAACCCCCACAATTCCCCTCTCTGGCAATGCCATTCTCCAGGCACCCACCCCCAGGTGCCGCAGACAAGGCTCCAGACAGCCCACTCCCCCTGTCTCCCCCCCTGTGTCACCGCGTGGTTCCCCAGAGCCACGGACTGTATTACCCGTTCCCGCTTCCTTGTCCCCCATATCCCTGCCTTCATCCCCTGGTTCCCAGAGGGGCACTCTGCGACCATCACGGCCACGCAGGCAAAGGAGACCTCCGGGTCGCTTCAGAGACTTTGTTTGTTCCCTCGGGGACGAGGGACTTTGTGGTGGGGGGGCTGTGTAGCGACCCGCACAGACAGCTGTGTGTTATGTGTTAGGCTAGTAGGTGGTTGTGTTGTACTGACCAGTACCCAGTGTTCGCGGGGCCCGACATGTCAATCAACCTGCTATCTGCCAATAACGGGAATGCCTGGAATGTTCTGATGCCGGGCATCCTGGCGGTTGGCGGAGTGGCGTGGAGGGGGGTTGGGCAGGGGGATGGAGCATTGGAAGTTAAGACCAGGTTTCGCCTTTGTTCTCTCTCTTACGTCTGGGCTTCACAAGAGAAGGTCACGATTGGCTTGTGGGTTATCTGTCATTTATTTGGCGTGTGCTACGGCCCAAACAGTAGCCTGTGTAAAGTTGGTTTAATAAACCGTCAATTCGCAAACTCAAGCCTCTGTCTGGACAATTGTTCATTTATGATCTAGTCAGGTCATTACAGTATTTTCTCCTGCGAGCTAGCTAGTATTGTGAGGTGGCTAGCTCTGCTTTGGTTGTCAAATCATTTCGGACATTTTAACCCTGTATTTGTATAGGATAATGTCCCCCATTGCGTCATTTATATGCCCTGTAATTGTATACGTGTATGGTACATCATTATATGAGTATTCCATTGTATTTGACTGTTTAGAGGTATTCAAGTTCATTGTGCATTTGTAGCCCTGTACTGAAGATGGTGCTATGCTTTGTAGTACACGTGCAGCGTAGTTATGGGTCGTTCGCGAACGAGTCGGATCTTGTAAGTGAACGTTGGGAGCCGGCTCACATAACAGAAGAGCCGAATCTATTTATAAAAATATTTTAAAAATGAAGATATGAATAATCAAAAGATTTAAATGAATAGAATTAACTAATTCAAAGAACGAAAAAATAAATACAATAATATAGGCCTAAATGCTCAAGCGCACACATTCGTTCTGACTGTCAGCTCATACAAACAGCCTCACCTGTTGTTCCTATTAATCAGACACGCAGTGTCAACGAATAAACCAAAGATGCGCGAGGGAGGGCCGAGCCAACTTAGTCACACACTCAGCAGCCGAGGAGACAGAGGAAGGACAGCTGTGAAAACAATAGCTGGAAAATGAGTCGGAAGCACAGTAGCATTTGGATGCATTTTAATAATGTCAACAATGTTAGAGCACAGTAGAATTTGCCAAAACAAAATCTCATATAATGCCGGTTCTACGCACAACCTACACCGGTATATGTGAACTGTGCACCCAACTGTGAAGCTAGCTGTAGAGGAGCTTCGAGAAACTAGCGGGCCTGCTAGTGATAGGAGTGGAGCCAGCACCTCCACACGTGGAGATGTATCCACTCAGTCAAGTAGGCCTACTCCCACAGCAATGCAGTTTATGGACCAGTTTATGCCAAAGTCTATGTCAGTAGCAAAACAAGGCCAAATTGATATTGCATTGGCTAAAATGATTGCCACTGATTTCCAGCCATTTTTGATCGTGGAGAACAGAGGTTTTAGAAATTATAGCAATAGTCTACATCCAATATACACAATTCGAAGCAGGAAAACCCTTTCAAAATCACCTGATTGTTAGAGATGCTCTGAAGGTGATGAAGCCCATGGGACAAAGTGAAAGCAGCCGTGGAATACTTCCACAGGAGCACAGTAGGTGCTGAAAAACTAAAGTCTACACAACGCCAGATGGGGATGCCTGAGCTGAGGCCTAAACAAGACTGCACTACAAGGTGGAATTCAACATTTTATATGTTGAAGCGGTTTCTTGAGTCAAAGGATGCCATCATCTCTACCCTGACCATTGTTGATGCTCTGACCCAAGAGGAATGGAAGGTGGTGGTGGAGGTGTGCAGAGTCCTGGAACCATTTGAGCAGGTCACTGTGGAGATCAGTGGAGAGAGGTACAGTAAGCAGTTATTACTACATTATTTAATCCAGTATTATATACCGTTGAAGTCAGAAGTTTACATACACTTAGGTTGGAATCATTAAAACTTTTCAACCACTTCACAAATTTCTTGTTAACAACCTATAGGTTTGGCAAGTCGGTAGGACATCTACTTTGTGCATGACACAAGTAATTTTTCCAACAATTGTTTACAGACAGATTATTTAACTTATAATTCACTGTATCACAATTCCAGTGGGTCAGAAGTTTACATACACTAAGTTGACTGTGCCTTTAAACAGCTTGGGAAATTCCAGAAAATTATGTCATGGCTTTAGAAGCTTCTGATAGGCTAATTGACATCATTTGAGTCAATTGGAGGTGTACCTGTGGATGTATTTCAAGGCATACCTTCAAGCTCTGTGCCTCTTTGCATGACATCATGGGAAAATCAAAAGAAATCAGCCAAGACATCAGCAAAAAATTGTAGACCTCCACAAGTCTGGTTCATCCTTGGGAGCAATTTCCAAACGGCTGAAGGTGCCACGTTCATCTGTAAAAACAATAGTGCGCAAGTATAAACACCATGGGACCACGCAGCCGTCATACCGCTCAGAAAGGAGACGCGTTCTGTCTCCTAGAGATGAACGTACTTTGGTGCGAAAAGTGCAAATCAATCCCAGAACAACAGCAAAGGACCTTGTGAAGATGCTAGAGGAAACGGGTACAAAAGTATCTATATCCACAGTAAAACGAGTCCTATATCAACATAACCTGAAAGGCCGCTCAGCAAGGAAGAAGCCACTGCTCCAAAACCGCCATAAAAAAGCCAGACTATGGTTTGCAACTGCACATGGAGCGAAAGATCGTACTTTTTGGAGAAATGTCCTCTGGTCTGATAAAACATAAATAGAACTGTTTGGCCATAATGACCATCATTATGTTTTGAGAAAAAAGGGAGGCTTGCAAGCCGAAGAACACCATCCCAACCGTGAAGCACGGGGGTGGCAGCATCATGTTGTGGGGGTGCTTTGCTGCAGGAGGGACTGGTGCATTTAACAAAATAGATGGCATCATGAGGAGGGGAAATTATGTGGATATTTTGAAGCAACATCTCAAGACAAAAGCTTGGTCTTCCAAATGGACAATGACCCCAAGCATACTTCCAAAGTTGTGGCAAAATGGCTTAAGGACAACAAAGTCAAGGTATTGGAGTGGCCATCACAAAGCTCTGACCTCAATCCTATAGAACATTTGTGGGCAGAACTAAAAAAGTGTGTGCGAGCAAGGCGGCCTACAAACCTGACTCAGTTACACCAGACCTGTCAGGAGGAATGGGCCAAAAATCACCCAACGTATTGTGGGATACTTGTGAAAGGCTACCTGAAACGTTTGACCCAAGTTAAACAATTTAAATGCAATGCTACCAAATACTAATTGAGTGTATGTAAACTTCTGACACACTGGGAATGTGATGAAAGAAATAAAAGCTGAAATAAATCATTCTCTCTACTATTATTCTGACATTTCACATTCTTAAAATAAAGTGGTGATCCTAACTGACCTAAGACAAGGAGTTTTTACTAGGAGTAAATGTCAGGAATTGTGAAAAACTGAGTTTAAATGTCTTTGGCTAAGGTGTATGTAAACTTCCGACTTCAACTGTATATATATGAGCAGTAGATGATAATGTAGTATCAGTAGACAAAACATGAACCTGAACTACTGTTCTCTCTTTTCAACTATGTGACAGCCTCAAAAATGATACTCCTGTGTAAGGGTCTGCAGCGAATCACAGCCAGCCACCAGAGAGAAGCAAATGTAACCACAGGACATGTGACAGAGTTGATGGACACCCTATGTTCATCAATGGACAGAAAATTCCACAGAATGGAATATAATCACGTGCTATCAGAAATCGCTGCACTTGACCCCAGGTTTAAAAAGTTAGCCATCAGTGATTCAGTGATGCCAGAGCGATTGACGAGGCTCTTCAAAGAATAACCTCAGCAGCAGGGAGGGACAGCCCCAGCAGTCAGCTGACCTAGGCACCAGGGCAACAGGAAGAAGAGGGATCAGATGGAGCAGAAGCACCAGCAGTAGTGGCACAAACATCTGCTGTTTGACGAGAGCAACTGGGGATGCAGCACGAAGGAATCCCTCAGCAGATGCCATAATGGAGGTCCGATCCTCTGAGCTGGTTGAAGAACAAGGCCTCTGTCTCCCCACGGCTTACTAAAGTCATGACAGTGATGAAAGTGGCCACATCTGTTCCCTCTGAGAGGGTCTTCTCGAAAACGGGACAAATAATTACTGAGAAGAAACCGCATCAGCCCCTCAAGTGAGGCAGCTTGCATTTCTAAATGCAAATCTCTCATAAAAGCAAAATATAGTCAGCATTGCTGTGTGCTGCTGGTTATAACATGGTAATGAAGAAGAGAGAAAAGAGGGACCAGTTTAATGTTTTAAGTGGGATGCTGCAGTTTTGCACATTATTTATTTTTCTTTGATATGGTGCAATATTCTATTATTATGCTGTTCAGATTATATTAGTTTTGAATGGTTAGATTTATATGCACTTTGTTTATATACATTAAAAAGTTATACTTTAAATGCAAATGTTTAATAGCATTCTTTTCATAACAAACCAAATCATTTTAAAATACATTGTGGTTAAGGTAGAGTATGATTTCATTAAATAATTTCATTATAATTGTTTTAACACCAATCATAGTCAAACTATCGCTATCTGTCTGACTTGAAAAAATACAAAACATTTTTTTTTTAAAGAGTCGTTTGGGAGCCAAAAGAGCCGGCTCTTTATGGTGAGCTGAGCCGAACGACCCGGCTCACTGAAAAGAGCCGGAATGCCCATCACTAATGCAGCAGCACCACTTTAATCTTAAATTAGTGCAGTCACATTCACGTTTTATTGCGCTGTATGGTCCTGTATATCATTTAGTCATCACAGTCATGTTATAGCCATGCATATTGTTTATAGGATATGTGTTTTGTATTCTGTCATTCACTATTGTATCTTTATTTCTCTCTTTATTTGCAGACCACACACACACACTTTGGCTGAAGCAAGATGCCAGACCACTAAGTGCCTTATATCCCATCGACTACATACAGTGTGTGGTGCTGTTCCATGCCTGTACATCTTCAGCGTTATTAAACCACCTCAACTGGAATTCTACCTGTCTGTCATCTGTGCCCTTACCAGCACACGGGAGCAAACACATAAAGTAAAACCTAATCTGAAGAATATACAGTCCACCAACATCTGCAAGATTTGAGTAACACTAATGTAATCTGTTGTTGAATATTGCAGGCAATAATTTGGGGGGAAATTTCCCACAGTCATGATACACACCTATGGATAGACGGAGTGATGGGATGATTGATACCGGAGTTTCCCGATGTAGTTTTCAAAGCGCTACAATGTACGGAAGCTTGTTTCAAAGTAACATTATCACGCGATCAATGACATCAGAAGCTTTGTTTGATCACGTGGGGTTTCAAACTGTATTTAGCAAAATGCAAGATCCCCCTGAATTCTCCTGTGGTTCCGGGGCTTTCTTTCAAATACCTGAGATTTTTTCATATAGTGTCACCTGAACGGTAGCTCAGCAGGTGAACAAGAGAATGTGGTGAACAAGAACACGGGAATGGGGTTGAATACCAGCCAAGGCATATTATGTAGAACATAGTTTTAAGTGAAACCACACCAAACATTGTTTAAACAATTCGTTTTATTTAGAAAAGTATAAGTTTATGTCTTTAGCATCGTCAATAATACCATAGATTCAGTTTGACAGAAAAATTATGGCTATTTGTTTGGAATTCGTTTTTTTGTCAAGAAATTAGGTCCACCTAATAATGCAGAGATGAAAGTAATTAAGATATATCGTTCAATCATATAGTAATTAGTGAGTATAGTATTCAGACCCCTTGACTTTTTCCACATTTTGTTACTATACAACCTTATTCCAAAATTGATTAAATATAATTTTTTACTCATCAATCTACACACAATACCATAATGACAAAGTGAAAAAAAAAAATTGTGTGCAAATTTACTAAAAATAAAAAAAATACCTAATTTACATAAGTATTCAGGCCCTTTGCTATGAGACTCGAAATTGAGCTCAGGTGCATCCTGTTTCCATTGATCACCCTTCAGATATTTCTACAACTTGGAGTCCACCCTTGGTAAATTTAATTGATTGGACATGATTTGGAAAGGCACACACCTGTCTATATAAGGTCCCACAGTTGACAGTGCATGTCAGAGCAAAAACCAAGCCATGAGGTCGAAGTAATTGTCCGTAGAGCTCCAAGACAGGATTGTGTCGAGGCATAGATCTGGGGAAGGGTACCAAATAATGTCTGCAGCGTTGAAGGTCCTTAAGAACACAGTGGCCTCCATGACTCTTAAATGGAAGAAGTTTGGAACCACCAAGACGTTTCCTAGAGCTGTCCGCCCGGCCAAAATGAGCAATCGGGGGAGAAGAGCATAGGTTCAGGGAGGTGACCAAGGGCCCAATAATCACTCTGACAGAGCTCCAGAGTTCCTCTGTGGAGATGGGAGAACTTTACAGAAGGACAACCATCTTTGCAGCACTCCACCAATCAGGCCTTTATGGTAGAGCGGCCAGACGGAAGCCACTCTTCAGTAAAAGGCACATGATATCCTGCCTGGAGTTTGCCAAAAGGCACCTAAAGGACTCTCAGACCATGAGAAACAAGATTCTCTGGTCTGATGAAACCAAGACTGAATTATTTGGCTTGAATGTCAAGCGTCACGTCTGGAGGAAACCTGGCACCATCCCTAAATCAAATGAAATCACATTTTATTGGTCACATGTTTAGCCGATGTTATTGCGGGTGTAGCGAGATGCTTGTGTTTCTAGCTCCAACAGTGCAGTAATATCTAACAATTTCACAACAACATTACATTTACATTTAAGTCATTTAGCAGACGCTCTTATCCAGAGCGACTTACAAATTGGACAATACACACAAATCTAAAGTAAAGGAATTAAGAATATATAAATATTTGGACGAGCAAGTCGGAGCGGCATAGACTAAAATACAGTAGAATAGAATACAGTATATACATATGAGATGAGTAATGCAAGATATGTAAACATTATTAAAGTGTCCAGTGATTTCAAGTTAGCCTCTAAGGTGCTAGTGTTGGCTATTTAACAGTCTGATGGCCTTGAGATAGAAGCGGTTTTTCAAAACCAGTTTTGAACCAGTTTTTGCTTTGTCATTATTGGGTAAAAAAAACAATTTAATCAATTTTTTGACAGTGACACTGCACAAATAGGCAGGTACAACACTTCTGCCATCCCCTGCCTTGCATGAAAGGGCTTTGTATATATTAGAGCCCTCAAACTACACTCTGGTCCCCAAAGCCAGTTCCACTGCATTTTTTCATTGTTCCCCTCTAATCAGGGACTGATTTAGACCTGGGACACCAGGTGGGTGCAATGAATTATCAGGTAGAACAGAAAACCAGCAGGCTCTGGACCTTGTAGGGTAAGAGTTGAATACTCCTGTACTAGAGTATGACATATTTCCCTCAGTTTTTCGAGAGGTACAGGGACACTGTGTAATGTGTGATTAACTAAAATGACTTTGTATTTGACTCGCTTTGTGTAGAATCTTCACAATCCTTCATATGTTCAGTAGAGAAGAACATCCATAGACATGGAGCTGCTGCAGCAGCTAGACCACTTCCTATAGATAACACACACACAGGAATGGATGAACACACACATCGTCATAATTTCCACATAGAAAGGCTTAAAGTCTGCATTGAGAATCTTATGAGATTTATTTGTGTGTGTAGGAAGTGAGGAGGCAGACTGTCGTACCCTCTTTCCTCTCTGAAGGGGTTAGTGTACGAGAGCTCTAACCTGCTGCTTCTGATGCTGCTCCCTCTGAGGAAGAACGTCCTGAAAAACATGACCATCCTCTTCTTTCACCAGGACACACATCTTAACCTCCATATATGTGAGTGTGTCCGTGTGTATTTGTATTTATTATGGATCCCCATTAGCTACTCTTCCTGGGGTCCAGCAAAATTAAGGCAGTTATACATTTTATAAAACATTACAATACATTCACAACAGATTTCCCAACATATTAAGTGTGTTGCCTCAGGCCCCTACTCTACTACCACATATCTACAACACAAAATCCATGTGTATGTGTGTCTATGTTATTGTGTGTTTGTATGCATGTGTCTGTGCCTATGTTTGTGTTGCTTCACACTCCCCACTGTTCCATAAGGTGTTTTTTTTAACTGTTTTTTAAAAATATAATTTTACTGCTTGCATGAGCTACTTGATGTGGAATAGAGTTCCATGTAGTCATGTCTCTATGTAGTACTGTGCATCTTCTATAGTCTGTTCTGGACTTGGGGACTGTGAAGAGACCTCTGGTGGCATGTCTTGTGGGGTATGCATGGGTGTTCAACATGTCTCACAAATACAAGTAGTGATGAAGTCAATCTCTCCTCCACTTTGAGCCAGGAGAGATTGACATGCATATTGTTAATGTTATCTCTCTGTGTACATTCAAGAGCCAGCCATGCTGCCCTGTTCTGAGCCAATTGCAATTTTCCTAAGTCCCTCTTTGTGGCACATGACCACAAGACTGAACAGTAGTCCAGGTGTGACCTGCCTTGTTGATGCTAAGACCTGCCTTGTGCTGTTAAGAAGTTGGAGCAGCACTTTTTTATGGACAGACTTCTCCCCATCCTAGCTACTGTTGTATCAACATGTTTTGACCCTGACAGTTTTGACCCTGACAGTTTAGGTTTAGGGTTTAGTGAATGATTCGTCCCAAATACAATGCTTTTAGTTTTTGAAATACTTAGGACCAACTTATTTCTTGCCACCCATTCTGAAACTAACTGCAGCTCTTTGTTAAATGTTGCAGTCATTTCAGTTGCTGTGGTAGACGACGTGTATAGTGTTGAGTCATCCACATACATAGACACACTGGTTTTACTCAAAGCCAGTGGCATGTCATTAGTAAAGTATTAGTTACCTGTTACAGGTAATTCTTTATCCACAATATAGCAGGGGGTGTAAAGCCATATACACATACGCTTTTCCAGCAACAAACTATGGTCGATAAGGTCAAAAGCCGCACTGAAGTCTAACAAAACTTGTGTCTGTTGTTTTAGTCTGCCCTACTCATACACGTTTTTTGTTGTTGTGAGAGATGAATGTGTTCACTGTTCTATGAAGTTGATGTGTGTTGTCAGTTGTGTTTGATTTAATCTCGTTCCCAGACACTTTCGCCCAAATGTGCAAACAGTCTGGTGGTTCAATGCGACAAACTGTGGTCAGAGGGGGCTGGATTTCGGTTTCGATTGTCGTTTTACTTCGAGCAAAAAATGTTTTTTCTAAATTCAAACAGACCCTCTGCAACTGAACAAGGACGTTTTATGAGACTCCTGGTTCCACAAATTGAGGACGAAGACTTTATCGCTAAAGTTGGTTGAAAATGATCTGTGCTACACCAAACAGTACCTTTCCTGAAACTCCCAGTAATAGATACCAAAAACCTTTGGTTAAATCACAATATCTGATGTAACAATCTGTAGCTACAGCTCTCTACACTTTACTAGACCTGAGACACACTCGGACACACTGAACTGTACTATACTGTATTTAAAAATATATATATTTTACCATATAATATTCTTATTGAATACCCAGTTCTCTATTTGAGTTAGCATTAAATAGTGTACACTCCCCTGTATTTTAGATTTGGACAAATAAACATAGGATATATCTGAATGTTTAACATCTGTTTGATGCTACAGTGTCCTGTACAGCTTATGTAAACATATAATGTGAATCCATAAAGGCACACAACTTTTGAAGATTGATTTTTATGGTAATTCTTTGGTCTTATGCACTGGCTGTGTTTACACAGGCAGCCCAATTCTGATCTTTTTTTACACTAATTGGTCTTTCGACCAATCACATCAGATATTTTTCAGAACTGATCCGATTGTACAAATTTTAGCCGTCAGCTTGTAAATAGTTTGGCGAATTTACCTTCACCTTGTGCAGAGCTAGGGGTTGAAGGCACATGCTGGTTAAATCAGATTATGTACCCCATACATCAAAACAAACAAAAATACAAAATTTAACCACCCCACTAATTGTTTTGATCTGACTGGCTAGATAAGCACACCTAACATTGACATTTTAATATAGTCAGCTTGCTGTTAGCTAGCGTCACTAAATTGGCAGCTGAGAACCAACTAATCAACCATAGACAATTTATACACATTAATCATTGCTACCAACACACAAACAGAGAGTGAGTTAGCTATATCGTCAATGCTATTTTTAGTAACTGAGTGTTTTCCAGACAAGCATGTAATAGATGGCTACCAGTTTGAGCTACTCTTATTTGCTAACGTTAGCTAAAATTAGTCAAAGATGGAACAAACAAACGTTTACTCTGCTGAATGTAACAGTCTAGCAGTGACTACCATAGCATCAGTGGAGGATTTACGTATAGGCGACATGGGCAGCCGCTCAGGGCGGCATCTTACCCGGGGGCGGCACGGGGCGCCCGCACAATTTTTTGGGGGAATGGTGACATTTGCGAGATCGGTTTTCTATCGCTCATATGCACGTCACGTCAATGATATCATGTCACCGTGTGGGACTGTGGGTTAATTAACCTTGTCGGAGTGGGCGCCCTGATTCTAGTTTGTGAGCTAGGCAGATTACTGCCTGGGAAGGTCTCCCACTCAGAAGTACGAAATGGGGCGGGGGTAGGTTGACCTCAGTTCTCCCCACTGGAAGCCCGGGGGAGCGGGAGAATCTATCAAACAGCGCACCTCTAACTTTGTACAGTACTAATGCAATTAGTCAAATAAGTCACACTACGAAATGCTACCAAATAAACCACAATTAATTCATAATACTGTGAATATATAGTTTCACAGACATATTGTTAAAAAAAAATCTGGTTTGTGCAAAATCGTTAAAACCAGTCTGCACACCACCAAGGTGAATTGGTTTAGTCTCTAGTTTTGTTTGACTGTGTTTGGGGAGGGGTAATGTATTGATGCTCGAGTGCCAAATAAACACAAATTTGTTTCTATTTGTCTTTGTTACTTATTTTTTATATTTATCTTATTTTTGTATATATTTATATACACTGCTCAAAAAAATAAAGGGAACACTTAAACAACACAATGTAACTCCAAGTCAATCACACTTCTGTGAAATCAAACTGTCCACTTAGGAAGCAACACTGATTGACAATAAATTTCACATGCTGTTGTGCAAATGGAATAGACAAAAGGTGGAAATTATAGACAATTAGCAAGACACCCCCCAAAACAGGAGTGATTCTGCAGGTGGTGACCACAGACCACTTCTCAGTTCCTATGCTTCCTGGCTGATGTTTTGGTCACTTTTGAATGCTGGCGGGGCTCTCACTCTAGTGGTAGCATGTGATGTTTTGGTCACTTTTGAATGCTGGCGGGGCTCTCACTCTAGTGGTAGCATGAGACGGAGTCTACAACCCACACAAGTGGCTCAGGTAGTGCAGTTCATCCAGGATGGCACATCAATGCGAACTGTGGCAAAAAGGTTTGCTGTGTCTGTCAGCGTAGTGTCCAGAGCATGCAGGCGCTACCAGGAGACAGGCCAGTACATCAGGAGACGTGGAGGAGGCCGTAGGAGGGCAACAACCCAGCAGCAGGACCGGTACCTCCGCCTTTGTGCAAGGAGGTGCACTGCCAGAGCCCTGCAAAATGACCTCCAGCAGGCCACAAATGTGCATGTGTCAGCATATGGTCTCACAAGGGGTCTGAGGATCTCATCTCGGTACCTAATGGCAGTCAGGCTACCTCTGGCGAGCACATGGAGGGCTGTGCGGCCCCACAAAGAAATGCCACCCCACACCATGACTGACCCATCGCCAAACCGGTCATGCTGGAGGATGTTGCAGGCAGCAGAACGTTCTCCACGGCGTCTTCAGACTCTGTCACGTCTGTCACATGTGCTCATGTGCTCAGTGTGAACCTGCTTTCATCTGTGAAGAGCACAGGGCGCCAGTGGCGAATTTGCCAATCTTGGTGTTCTCTGGCAAATGCCAAACGTCCTGCACGGTGTTGGGCTGTAAGCACAACCCCCACCTGTGGACGTCGGGCCCTCATACCACCCTCATGGAGTCTGTTTCTGACCGTTTGAGCAGACACAGGCACATTTGTGGCCTGCTGGAGGTCATTTTGCAGGGCGCTGGCAGTGCACCTCCTTGCACAAAGTCGGAGGTAGCGGTCCTGCTGCTGGGTTGTTGCCCTCCTACGGCCTCCTCCACGTCTCCTGATGTACTGGCCTGTCTCCTGGTAGCGCCTGCATGCTCTGGACACTACGCTGACAGACACAGCAAACCTTTTTGCCACAGTTCGCATTGATGTGCCATCCTGGATGAACTGCACTACCTGAGCCACTTGTGTGGGTTGTAGACTCCGTCTCATGCTACCACTAGAGTGAGAGCACCGCCAGCATTCAAAAGTGACCAAAACATCAGCCAGGAAGCATAGGAACTGAGAAGTGGTCTGTGGTCACCACCTGCAGAATCACTCCTGTTTTGGGGGGTGTCTTGCTAATTGTCTATAATTTCCACCTTTTGTCTATTCCATTTGCACAACAGCATGTGAAATTTATTGTCAACCAGTGTTGCTTCCTAAGTGGACAGTTTGATTTCACAGAAGTGTGATTGACTTGGAGTTACATTGTGTTGTTTAAGTGTTCCCTTTATTTTTTTGAGCAGTGTAGTTTTAAATGTTATGATTATTTATGTGTTCCAGATGTCTGAATAAAAATGACAGTTAGTGCATTATGGATCCCCATTTGCTACTCTTCCTGGGGTCCCGGGGAGCTATACAAGCTAGAACCACCACTGCATGGCATAGTCGAAATTGATTGACAGTGTGTATCCAATAGATAGTTAGCTATATTATTTAGCTGATGGCTTTCAGAGTTAAATACATGATTGTAACGTTAGGCTAGCTAACGTTACATTATCTCTAATTGAGAATCTTACGTTTTGTTGTGAAGGAGAAAAAATTATGGTATCACATCACATATCAGCTGTCATCGAAATTGATTACAAATCAGTTGAGCCTGAAAATCCCTCTGATAAACTTTGGTCACCGTAAGCATGATTCTTGATAGCCGCAAGCCACTGGCAGCATCGGGGGAAATTTCAGGTAGGTAGAACGGTGAAAAATAACTACTTTTTTGGGCTTGTTTGTAATTAGCATAGCCAGACACAGAACACCACATGGGCATGATGACAAACATTTTGCCGAGAGAAGTTCTGAGATTACTGCATGTTGGTCGTTCAAAGTAAATCATTATCCCAAGTTTATGGTCACGCCTCATCTACCTAGCAGGGCGGTATCTGCATTCGCTATGAATGCTGGACTTTGTGGTTCACTATGAGCAGGAAGGTGGACGATTATGTGATGGAGGTGTTGCTATACCGAGCCACAAGCAAAGTCGGGAGAAGAGGAATATTGGGACAGGGACACAGAAAGGTGGATTTCTGAGGAGGAATGAAGGGGAAATAAGAGGTCAAAGAGAATAAGGAAAGCAGAGGTTGGATTTAAATTTGAGGAAGATGGTGATAAAATGGAGATGGGGTGTCAAAGAAGATTAGTGTCAAGTGCAAACAGAGTGAGCTGTGCGCCAGACCGAGTTCTGGAGGTGAAATGGAAGTGAATGAGGGCGAGTTAAGCGAGGTGGAAGGTGTGGTGAAAAGCCCAGAGCCCAAGCCTGGCATCAGTGGTCATGATAAAGAAGAATCTGGTCCAATAGGAGTGACCTTTTTGGAGAAAGTGGATCCTTGTATTTTGGTGGATCCATATGTAGTTTCAGGGTGGGTGGTAAAAGAGTTGGGTGAAGGTAACCTGTAGTGGACTTGTGATATTTGTTTGTGGTTCTTTGGCCTAGAGGGAACGGGCACTCCGTGTTACGCAACTTGGGTCAAGATCTGTTTCCTGCATTGCGCTTAAGAATAGGACATTGAAAGGAGTGATTTCTTTGGTAGAGCAAATTATGTTGAAGATTCCTGATGTTTGTGACACTCGCTGTTTTGTGCGACGCATACCCGGTGGTGAGTGTGGTGAAACCGAGGAGTCACTGTCAGACCTTTTTGTTTTCGAGTATTTACCTGACAAAGTCGTGTTAGAATATCTCAGTTATCCTGTTTAGAGCTTTTGTGCTGAATCCACTGCAGTGTTTTAGGTGCAATGTTTATGGTCATGTCGCAACCGTGTGTAGGAGGGAGAATTCAAGATGTAGGAAGTGTGCAGGAGGGCATGGGACAGAGGATTGAGTAGTTTCGGTGGATAAAGTTGTGTGTGTGTGTGTCAACTGTAGGGGTCAACTGTAGGGGTGCCCATGTTGCTGGGGATCGGAAGTGTCCGGTGCGAGAGAGGCAGGTGGAGGTGGGCAGATTCAGAGTAGTGGGTCAAGGGTGAGGGATCCTGAGAGGATCCCTGTGAGTAGTGGATTTGTGCCAGCACAGAGGGATAAGCCAAGTGGTACAGTATATGCTTCAGTAAGGTTGGCTTCTCAGCGTTCATATCAATGGTTATCAACTGTACTACAGAAATCACAGAACATATGTTGTGTTGATATGGTGCAGGAGCAGATAGGGTCAAAGTAGTGGAATGAGGTAGTGGGTTTTTAATGAGTATAGGATTAGTTGGAAGTTAAAAAAAAAAAATTATATATATTATTATGAATAAAAAATATATAATTTTGTATCACAAAGTATAATTGATTTATATTACTCCAGTTGGGGTCGGTATTGGTATCGGTATTGCAACAAATTGGAGGCCAACCTCTATTAAACCCCAAAGAAGAATACGATGAGCAGCCAAATACACAGGGAGTCAAAACGTCACAATTCTACCAGTGAAATGAAAATGCACAAATACGCTTGTTCTAGCTTGTGGTTTGGATAAGGGCGACGTTTATGATAAAAACGTAATGTTGTTAATAAAGTATTGACTCTATGCCGTGACAGAGCCAGGGTGAAATGTCCCTTTCATTCAATCTTGCGGATTAACATAGAATCATCTCACTTCATGAATTCATTTTTCTGTCTTCATTGTTTAAGTTCGGATATTGATTGAACAAACCGTACACTGATCCACCTCAGACTACTAATTCTTGTGATTCCTATGGTCCAACTCAAGGTATAATAAATAAAAAAATGCACCCCCCTCCCAAAATTTACAAATATTTTCACATGATCCTCCCGTTGTACTGTAAAATAAATTGAATACCCTCCCCCCTCATAGAATTAACTCAAAATAATGTATAGACCACAAATAACAACTGCGACCCTGTGTTTAAAAAAACGTGCATATCAACTGTGCCACTTCAGCATTCGTTTGTGGCACAGTCGGTGTCACGCAGGGCTACGGGCCAGAAGGTTGAGGGCTCGCAGACCACCACAGACAAGCTCACTCTCCCTGCCTTTCATTACTTCACGATCAGAGCCGGTTGCAGACAATGATCAGCTAGGGGAATCAGATGTTCAAAATGTTGATGCCATGTTTATAATTATATAAAATATATGCAACAAATTTTCCACCAACAGGTTTCTGTGCCACACAACCACTGAATAAAACATACCGACTTCGGGCACTTCAATATCATGGTTTGCGTTGTCTCTTTCCATTCATCAATTGGTCTCTGCACAGTTTGGATTTGCTTGATGGATTTTATTTGTCAGTAAAATAAAATACATATATACACATAATTTTAAAAGTGACCGGGATTGCAAAATAAAGTCCATTGTGGTCCCTATACAGTACTAGTCAAAAGTTTGGACACACCTACTCATTCAAGGGTTTTTCGTTATTTTTACAATTTTCTACCTTGTAGAATAATAGGGAAGACGTAAAAAAAATATGAAATAACACATGGGATCATGTAGTAACCAAAAAAGTGTTAAACAAATCAAAATATATTTTATATTTGAGATTCTTTCGAAGTAGCCACCCTTTGCCTTGATGACAGCTTTGCACACTCTTGGCATTCTTTCAACCAGCTTCACCTGGAATGCTTTTCCAACAGTCTTGGAAGTTCCCACATATACTGAGCACTTTCTGGCTGCATTTCCTTCACTTTGTGGTCCAACTCCTCCCAAACCATCTTAATTGGGTTGAGGTTGGGTGCTTGTTAGTGCCGCAGCGGTGCTAGAGTGCTAGAGGCGTCACTACAGGCCTTGATTCGATTCCAGGCTGTATAACAACCGGGCGTTATTGGGAGTCCCATAGGGCGGTGCACAATTCGCCCAGCGTCGTCCGGGTTAGCGTTTGGCCGGGGTAGTTCCTCATTGTAAATAAAAATGTTCTTAACAGACTTTCCTAGTTAAATAAAGGTTAATTAAATTAATTGCGGAGGCCAGGTCATCTGATGCAGCACTCCATCACTCTCCTCCTTCATCAAATAGCCCATACACAGCCTGGAGGTGTGTTGGGTTATTGTCCTGTTGAAAAACAAATGATAGTCCCACTAAGCGTTAACCAGATGGGATGGCGTATCGCTGCAGAATGCTGTGGTAGCTATGCTGGTTAAGTGTATCTTGAATTCTAAATAAATCACTGACAGTGTCACTAACAAAGCACCCCCACACCTCCTCCTCCATGCTTCACAGTGGGAACCACATATGCGGAAATCATCCGTTCACCTACTCTGCGTCTCACAAAGACACGGCGGTTGGAACCAAAAATCACAAATCAGAACAAAGGACAGATTTCCACCGGTCTAATGTACATTGCTCGTGTTTCTTGGCCCAAGCAAGTCTTTTCTTCTTATTGGTGTCCTTTTAGTAGTGGGATGGCGATAGGGATAGTTAATATAATATATAATCACCAAGACATTTTGATTAATGAATTAATTATAAAAAATGGGTCAAAAATGTCACAGAACTTTGCAGCAATTCGACCATGAAAGTCTGATTCACGCAGTCTCCTCTGAACAGTTGATGTTGAGATGTGCCTGTTACTTTAACTCTGTGAACCATTTATTTGGGCTGCAATTTATGAGGCTGGTAACTCTGATGAACTTATCCTCTGCAGCAGAGGTAACTCTGGGTCTTCCTTTCCTGTGGTGGTCCTCATGAGAGCCAGTTTTATTATAGCGCTTGATGGTTTTTGCGACTGCATTTGAAGAAATGTTCTTAGCTCTTGAAATGTTCCAGATTGACTGACCTTCATGTCTTAAGGTTCCACCCCTTTTTTAAATTTTCACCTAAAATGACATACCCAAATCTAACTGCCTGTGGCTGAGGCCCTGAAGCAAGGATATGCATATTCCTGGTACCATTTGAAAAGAAACACTTTGATGTTTGTGGAAATGTGAAAGGAATGTAGGAGAAAAAAACACAATCGATCTGGTAAAATATAATACAAAGACAAAAACAACCATTCTTTTTGTACCATCATCTTTGAAACGCAAGAGAAAGGCCATAATGTATTATTCCAGCCCAGGTGCAATTTTGATTTTGGCCACTAGATGGCAGCAGTGTATGTGCAAAGTTTTAGACTGATCCAATAAACCATTGCATTTCTGTTCAAAATTTTGTATCAAGACTGCTCAAATGTGCCTAATTTGTTTATTAATAACTTTTAATGTTCAAAATTGTGCACTCTCCTCAAACAATAGCATGGTATTATTTCACTGTAATAGCTACTGTAAATTGGACAGTGCAGTTAGATTAACAAGAATTTAAGCTTTCTGCCCTTATCAGATATGTCTATGTCCAAGGAAATGTTCTTGTTACTTACAACCTCATGCTAATCGCATTAGCTTACGTTAGCTCAACCGTCCCATGGACGGGACACCGATCCCAAAGAAGTAATGATGGACTGTCGTTTCTCGTTGCTTCTTTGGGCTGTTCTTAGCCCTATTTGGCAAAGTCCATATTATGGTATCTTCTGTATACCATCCCGACCTTGTCACAACACAACTGATTGGCTCAAATGCATTAAGGAAAGAAATTGAACAAATTAACTTTTAACAAGGCACACCTGTTAATAGAAATGCATTCCAGGTCCCTACCTCATGAAGCTGGTTGAGAGAATGCCAAGTGTGCAAAACTGCCATCAAGGCAAAGGGTGGCTACTTTGAAGAATCTCAAATATAAAATATATTTTGATTTGTTTAACACTTTTTTGCTTACTACATGATTCCATGTGTTATTTCATAGTTTATGTTCTCACTATTTTTCTACAATGTAGAAAATAGTAAAAAATAAAGAAAAACCCTTGAATAAGTAGGTGTGTCAACTTTTGACTGGTACAGTACGTCTTTTTACCCTGGATTTAGATTAATAAATTACAATTTAAATAGGTGAAAATACTAAGGGATATTGATAGCGTTAAACCTCTGTGTTACTGTATCAATGACTGTCTTAACACCAACAAAGTGTCTTAATAGGGCGTTGGGCCACCACAAGCCTAATTGCTTCAATGCACCTCGGCATAGCCTCTACAGGGGCCTAGAACTCTATTGGAGGGACGTGACACCATTCTACCAAGAGAAACTCCATATTTTGGTGTTTTGTTGATGGTGGTGAAAAACGCTGTCTCAGGAGCTGCTCCATATGGTTTATATCATTTTCCTCGGTACTGCATATAGCCTGTCTTTTTACTGTTGTTTTTATTTCTTTACTTACCTATTGTTCACCTAACACCTTTTTTTGCACTATTGGTTAGAGCCTGTATGTAAGCATTTCACCTGTTGTATTCGGTGCACGTGACAAATAAACTTTGATTTGATTTTCATGCTCATCTAACCATTCAGTGACCACTTGTGGATGGGGGAATTATCATCCAATGGGCGCATAGCCATGGTAGCCAAAATAATGGCCTGCCTAGAATGAAGCATGATGAGATGTTCATTTCTTAATTAACTCAGGGACCACACCTGTGTAGAAGCACCTGCTTTCAATACACTTTCTATCCCTTATTTACTCGTGTTTTCATTATTTTGGCAGTTACCTGTACATACCAGCACTTCCAACTGGGGGAAAAAATGGTTGAAATCAACATTGTTTCCACGTCATTTCAACATCAAAAAATGTAATGTCATGACATTGAATCAACGTTGAAAACTGATTGGATTTGCAAAAAGTCACCCAACTTTTAACCTAAATCCAATAACATGGTGACATTTGTTGTTGATTTCACGTTGAATTCACATTAGTTGACAACTCAACATAATGTAAATCAAAACTAGACATTGAAATGAGGTCTAATCCCAGTGGGTTCCTTCCAACATATAAACTATGGATTTCAGTTCTACTGTTCTACCTGACAGTTCTACCTGACATCTTTACACTACCCTCAATTAGTGAATTAGCAAGTCCTTGATCTCACAAGGTATTTGGAATTATATTTTTGTCAATTATTGATCAAATTCATATTGGTTTTATATGTTAGAATATAACATACGTAACACATGATGGATATGCTGAAGTAAATTTGTATTTGATAATTTTTCTTTGTTCAACTGATGTAAAATCCAACATACATGACCAAAAGTATGTGGACACCTGCTTATTGAACATCTCATGGTATAACAGCCTTCACTCTTCTTAGAAGGCTTTCCACTACATGTTGGAACATTGCTGCGGGGACTTGCTTCCATTCAGCCACAAGATTATTAGTGAGGTTGGGCACTGATGTTGGGCGATTACGCCTGGCTCGCAGTCGGCCTTCCAATTCATCCCAAAGGTGTTCGATGGAATTGAGTCAGGGCTCTGTGCAGGCCAGTCAAGTTCTTCCACACCGATCTCGACAAACCATTTCATTTCGGTATGGACTTCACTTTGTGCACGAGAGCATTGTCATGCTGAAACAGGAAAGGCCCGTCCCCAAAATGTTGGAAGCACAGAATCGTCTAGAATGTCACTGTGTGCTATAGAGTTAAGATTTCCCTTCACTGGAACTAAGGGGTCTAGCTTGAACCATGAAAAACAGCCCCAGACCATTATCACATTACACCATTCCTCTACACTACTCTATAGGCTGGTTCCCTAGCCTCACACTAACCCTAGCAGATACATTTACATTTCCTGCCGTTGTGCCCTTGAGCAAGGCACTTAACCCACCACAATTGCTCTCCATTCAGGGGTACTGCACTGCAGATAACCCTTTGCCTCTCAACATGTGTTCGTGTATCTGGGGGTGTTGGGAAAGGCAGAAGACAAAATGACCATTCTATCCAATGGACAACAAAGTTGGATTGTAATCTATTCTGGTTTCCCAGACTCACATTAACCCTCCTCCTGGATTATTAAACCTAGTCCAGGACTACGGAGCAGTTTAAACCTAGTCCCGAGGGCCGTATATCTCAAGCGTCTCAGAATAGAAGGGCTGATTTAGGATCAGTTTAGCCTTTTACATCATAATGAATAAAATTATTAATCATCTTGACAAATTGAAAATGTTAACGTATTTTGAAATGGTATTGGCTTGCTGATTCCCTCTAATTGAAGAGATGTGGTAATAAATAGCTTCTAGCAGTGGAACTTTGCAGATAGAAATGTCATGAATAGAGCAACATTTGTGCCATACTGAACGCACCACGGAAGGAGAGAGAAACATTTTAACAAGTTAATAGCATAATTACCTATTAGTAATTTAATAGGATCTTTGTGGTTAAAATCTTGACAATAGATCAGACATAATGATTTATTCCAGTTTATCTTTGATTACATCAACAAGGTCAGACACACCGGCAGAGAAATAGTTTGATGAATTTATCGGGAACTGAACCTCTAGCGAACAGTAGAGGAGCAGCAGCACAGGATTTTAAAGGCAGGACCTCAACAGACATACAGCCATCCATGAGATGAACTCTCTAGGTGTAATTTGAAGGAAGTTGCTAACTAGCGTCCATTGCATTAACACAAGTTAGCAATCGCTCGTGAAACTACCTTATGCTTCCTTCAAACTGCACGCAGAGACATACAAATGGTATCCATGAGTTCATTGGACTCTGAGTAAGTAGAAAAAAGGATTGCAAAAATCACACACTATCCCTTTAAAATGTCAAGCTTAATTGCCAAAATCACTTTAAAAAGACAATCCTCCGGTGATAAAAAAAAAGGTTCCTGTTGAAAAGCAATATCCCAAGTATAAATACAGAGACTGGAGTAGGCCTTTAAAGGTAATTTCTGATTGAGCCGCGAACGCAGGAACATTTCCATTAAAGGCTGCATAGCCGACAAAGGGCGATGGGATTTAATCCTGGTCTCAGTCCGTGTCATACTAATAAAACTAACACCAGCATATATGGAGGGTACAAAGTCATTTTATAAATTAATTCACTATCCTAGAGGACTGGTCCTGATAGATCTCATAGGAAGTTCACCTGGTATGGAATAGGAAAATGTTGGTCCTTGTTTAGAAATTATACAATAACATTGGCCTGGTACCAAATGTTACTTAGTGCAGTAGTACTAGGGCAGGCGCTTTCAAAGTCTGAGACAGTGGGCCTCCATTCAGAGAACATCAAGACAACCGCGCCCCAAAAGCTGGGACACCTCTTTTTTAAAACGTATTTATTCATTATTAGAGAACTGAATACAATTTGATTTGGAATTCCTTAGATGAAACTCTGGCAGAAGCGTGCCTCACACTTTGAAAACCTCTACTAGGGATGACAGAGGATGTTTGTAGGAAGAATTGATTCCTGATCAGTACGGTCGTTGGGTCTCCTGTACGATGTGCGTGTCTCTCACTGCTCGTTCCTCCACTCTGGTTCGATCTGCTGCTGAACCTCACTCTCCTCTGTCTCCACTGGATGTGTGTGAGTGAGAGACAAACAGTTAACTTCCAAAAGGAAACATTGATTTTATATTTTTGAACAGTTTGAAGTGTACGTTTGTCTGTGTGTGTTACCGTGGGGATCAGCCTGTAAACAGAGGGCAGCTAGGCGTTCCACCACCTCCTCCTCTCCCTCAGCCTGGGAGGAGTCAAACCCTGTCTTCCCCCCCGACAAGGAACAGAACTGGAGGAAACTGGAGGGAGAGAGAAGGGGGAGTGAGAGAGGGGTTAGGGTTCCTTAGTTGATTAATTCGTACAGTTTAAGAATGTGAAATGTCAGAATAATAGTAGAGAGAATGATTTATTTCCGCTTTTATTTCTTTCATCACTTTCCCAGTGGGTCAGAAGTTTACATACATTCAATTAGTATTTGGTAGCATTGCCTTTAAATTGTTTCACTTGGGTCAAGCTTCCCACAATAAGTTGGGTGAATTTTGGCCCATTCCTCCTGACAGAGCTGGTGTAACTGAGTTGGGTTTGTAGGCCTCATTGCTCGCACATGCTTTTTCCGTTCTGCCCACAAATGTTCTATAGGATTGAGGTCAGGGCTTTCTGATGGCCACTAATAACTTGACTTTGTTGTCCTTAAGCCATTTTGCCACAACTTTGGAAGTATGCTTGGGTCATCGTCCATTTGGAAGACCCATTTGCAACCAAGCTTTAACTTCCTGACTGATGTCTTGAGATGTTGCTTCAAAATATCCACATAATTTACCCTCCTCATGATGCCATCTATTTTGTGAAGTGCACCAGTCCCTTCTGCAGCAAAGCACCCCCACAACATGATGCTGCCACCCCGTGCTTCATGGTTGGGATAGTGTTCTTCGGCTTGCAAGCCTCCCCCTTTTTCCTCCAAACAGAACGATGGTCATTATGACCAAACAATTCTATTTTTGTTTCATCAGACCAGAGGACACTTCTCCAAAAAGTACAATCTTTGTCCCCATGTGCAGCTGCAAACCGTAGTCTGTCTTTTTTATGGCAGTTTTGGAGCAGTGGCTTCTTCCTTGCTGAGCGACCTTTCAGGTTATGTCGATATAGGACTCGTTTATATAGATACTTTTGTACCTGTTTTATCCAGCATCTTCACAAGGTCCTTTGCTGTTGTTCTGGGATTGATTTGCACTTTTCGCACCAAGGTACGTTCATCTCTAGGAGACAGAACGTGTCTCCTTCCTGAGCGGTATGACGGCTGCGTGGTCCCATGGTCTTTATACTTGCATACTGTTGTGTTTACAGATCAAATTGGTACCTTCATGCGTTTGGAAATTGCTCCCAAGGATGAACCAGACTTGTGGAGGTCTACACATTTTTTTCTGAGATCTTGGCTAATTTCTTTTGATTTCCCCATGATGTCAAGCAAAGAGACACTGAGTTTGAAGGTAGGCATTGAAATACATCCACAGGTACAACTCCAATTGACTCAAATGATGTCAATTAGCCTATCAGAAGCTTCTAAAGCCATGACATAATTTTCTGAAATTTTCCAAGCTGATTAAAAGGCACAGTCAACTTAGTGCGTGTAAACTTCTGACCAACTGGAATTACTTGTGTCATGCACAAAGTAGATGTCCTAACCGACTTGCCAAAACTATAGTTTGTTAACAATACATTTGTGGAGTGGTTGAAAAATGAGTTTTAATCAGTCCAACCTAAGTGTATGTAAACATACGACTTCAACTGTATTTTATATTCGTTCTTCAAAGTAGCCACCCTTTGCCTTGATGACCGCTTTGCACACTCTTGGTAATTCTTATTTACAATGACGGCCTACCCCGGGCCAACATTGGGCCAATTGTGTGCCGCCCTATGGGACTCCCAATCACAACCGGATGTGATACAGCCTGGATTCAAACCAGGGACTGTAGTGACGCCTCTTGCACCGAGATGCAGTGCCTTAGAACACTGCGCCACCTGAGCAACAGGACCTTCATTGGACAACAGTGTGTTTTATTCAATTATTTGGTGACGTGAATATATTTAGTATAGTCTTATCTAAAAAGGATAGCTTTTTAGTTTCACTATTTTTATTTAAAAATTTACTAAAGAATATGGTCCTCCACTTCTTCCTCTGAAGAGCCTCCACTGGTACCTACCTTCCCCAGGTGGGGTCTCCTCTCAGCATTAAGGGTTAGGGGTCAGGACATCCCTGCCCCATGTGGGGTCTCCTCTCAACCCTAAGGGTTTATTTTATTTAACCTTCATCTAACTAGGCAAGTCAGTTAAGAACAAAATTCTTATTTTACAATGACGGCCTACCCCAGCCAAACCCTCCCCTAACCCGGATGACGCTGGGCCAGTTGAGCCCCGCCCTATGGGACTCCCGATCACGGCCGGTTGTGATACAGCCCGGGATCAAGCCAGTGCCTGTAGTGACGCCTCTAGCACTGAGATGCAGTGCCTTAGACCGCTGCGCCACTCGGGTTAGGGTCAGTACGTACCTGCCCCAGGTGGGGTCTCCTCGCAGCACTAAGGGGTTTCCCACCACGATCAGCAGGGCTTTGGCTCTGGTCACCGCCACGTTGAACCTCTGGACACATAGAGAGCAGGTGGTCAGCACTGTCACTGTGGTGTGTGTGTAGATCAAACTGTTTATGCACAAAAGTATATTCTTAGTGAACGCTGTGTGTTCATATTCAGTCAATTTTAGGTCCCGCAGGCTGTCAACACATAATAATGCCACAAAAGTGCATTCTAATAATGTAAAAGGCCCTTAGTTGATACTAACAGATTGTGTTCTATACCAATTTGAAGCGAGAAAAGTTATTTGTTTGATAAGATCACAGATTTTCTCAAGGGATCCCATATAGGGTCCAAACTCCAAATTTGGGAACCACTGTTGTTGATACGTGTGTGTGTGTGCGGGCTGTTTGTGCATTACAGTATACTGTGACACTGCCACATATAACAGTGCACAAATCAAGTGATATTATGAAAAATCACCATCGGGAAATTATATGAAATAATTCTCTGCCCTATGTTTAAATAATTCAATTTTGTATGAAAGATAGATGTGGCCTAAAATGAGCACTACCGCTTTAAGAAGTTCGCCCTGAAAATGTATTATACACACAAAAGTATGTGTGTAAGAAATTTGTGGATTCGGCTTGTTCAGCCACACGTGTTGCTGACAGGTGTGTAAAATCGAGGCCACAGCCATTCAATCTCCATAGACAAACATTGGCAGTAGAATGGCCCATACTGAAGAGGTCCGTGACTTTCAATGTGGCACCTTCATAGGATGCCACCTTTCCAACAAGTCAGTTCGTCAAATTTCTGCCCTGCTAGAGCTGCTCCGGTCAACTGTAAGTGCTGTAACTGTGAAGTGGAAACGTCTAGAAGTAACAACGGCTCAGTCACGAAGGGGTATGCCACACAAGCTCACAGAACTGGACCGCCGAGTGCTGAAGTACATTTTTACACACTGTGAAATGAATGGCGTCACATGATCAATGGCTTTGTCCATTCATATATACAGTCATTGGTCTCAATAGACTAAACCTTAACTTAACCAAAACAAAAAGGTCAAGTTGCAACATCCATTTTCGGACTTATGAATGATATCTACCCATTGATTCTTAAAGAATATAATTTAAAAAATGCCTCATGAGCCTAGTTCAATTGCGTACCCCATCAGGAACCAAAACATAAGCTCGTTTTACTCCAACGTTTGTAAACAATGCAAATATAAACAAACACTGTTTAGCCTCAAAACACGGTTCAAACTATCATTTTGATATAATGGCTGGTCAGTCCTTGCATCCATAGCTTTGTCTATGAATTTGAGCATGGTTAAATGTATCCAGGCCCATCCTGACCGCTTTTTTATTGATTCAATTGAGGATTCTTTAAGGGTACTGGCTGACTGAAAATGTTCATGGAATATTTGCGTTTGTGAAAACTATGCGTTGAATTACATTACTTGTAGATTGATTTTATTTATTTTTGTCGAAAAGTGTTTGTCGGGTTTATTAAAATACATATTACTCAATTGACAAATCACCTACTGCGTTCCTGTTGTTTTTTCTTGCTAGAAGTCCTCTTAAATTGTATATTAAGTGTGTATATGTATGTACCTTCTCATTTTTGACGAAACCAAGGCTGAAGTGTTGGTCTGTCTGGACGTACTTGGCGCTGCTGCGGACCGTC
This sequence comes from Salvelinus fontinalis, assembly GCF_029448725.1. Taxonomy (NCBI): domain Eukaryota; kingdom Metazoa; phylum Chordata; class Actinopteri; order Salmoniformes; family Salmonidae; genus Salvelinus; species Salvelinus fontinalis. The sequence goes on along the minus strand of NC_074703.1, from coordinate 19,118,031 downwards.
GAGACCAGAATCACCCTCCTCTCCTGACCCTGGAACTCCTCCACTGACCCCACCTAACAGACACGCACACCTAGTTTAGCTCCGTACACAGCCCCGCACACACACATGCCTCGCAATACGCATGGAAGGTGCGTCACAATAGCTCATCGTAAACAACATGTTATTGACATGGCAGCACTACCGTAGCTAGCAGAAGAGAGTGTAGGGGAGATTGTTACCAAACTGTAAACCACTTTAGCTAGCTGTTAGCTAAACATCCTGGCTAACTGTGGGGTGAAACAATTGACTTTTTTACTGTTAATTAGCCACAGCAAATATCTGTAGCCCTTTACACTCACAACCCATATACAGGTTGAAAATGGCAGACTTGGTCACTGATAAGTGCCTAAATTGGAACACAGTAAGATGCAATACATTGTCAGACCTCAGGGTCTCTGCTTTAAAGCGCTCTATGGGATTCAACTGACAGACGCTCTAAATGTGAGCACCAAGCACAACAACAAAATGCCCCAATCCCTAACGCAACTTTTTTGTTGTCTGAGAAAGGAGAATGCTGTAATTCAAGAGCACTTGATGTGTTCTGAAAGATGAGACATTGAGGATGATAATGAACACCACTTTTGATGTCAAACAAGCAAACCACACACCCCTGAGTACAAACGTGCACTTCACCTTTCCATACTTATAAAACTCACGTCATCTACAGGATCAACATTTAGGATCGCTATGTTTGATTTACAGTTACAAGGATGACATGACGTCATTTGTCCTGTCGTGAAGAAAATTGGCAGCGGAACACGCGTTTGAATGCTCTCGTGAATCCATTCTAAGCGCAGAAAAAAATGTTATATCTGTTTCTCTGAAGTGCCTTGTGAAAGCCTAGCACTAAGATGGTATTTTATAAATTAGCTAGTCATGTTGGCAATAGAATAAGCGTTCAAATGATGACCACCTGACCCAGATTGCGATTTATAAATGGACCGTTTTTGGATTGCGTAAACAGTATTTGTGTGATGGGGATGCAGGATTGTGTTCAAAACAAACAAATACTTGTGTGCCGTCTTAAGTACCTCAACGGCACAGCTAGGTAACAGCAAAAAAAAAGCACCTAATAGTTGAAGTCTCTTCCCTTGAGTCATAAAAGTGCATTGAAATGATTTAGTAACTATCCACACTCTGGAGAGGTGTAGCCACTTGAAGACACCAGGTAAACATCTTATTCAAACCCTTGTCATTTTTTTTAAAATATTCTTATTATGTTACCGAATGTATCCAGATTATTTCACTGTGGGGGGAGTAAAGTGCGAGTGTTAGTGTAGGGGGAGGCGGGAGGAGGTGCTGTGGGATTATTTAAGATACTCTTTGAAGAGGTAGAGTTTCAGATGTTTTTAGAAGATGGGCAGGGACTCTGCTGTCCTAGCTTCAAGGGAAAACTGGTTCCACCATTGGGGTGCCAGAACAGAGAAGAGCTTGGACTGGGCTGAGCGGAAGTGGCCCTCCTGTAGGGTTGGGAGAGCAAGAGATCAGAGGTGGCAGAACGGAGTACTCGGGTTGGGGTGTAGGGTTTGAGCATAGCCTGAAGGTAGGGAGGGGCAGTTCCTCTTGCTGCTCTGTAGGCAAGTATCATGGTCTTGTAGTGGATGCGAGCTTCAACTGGAAGCCAGTGGAATGTGTGGAGGAGCGGGGTGAACTTGGGAAGGTTTGATGGCACAAGCGGGGAGCCCAGCCAAGAGTGAGTTGCAGTAGTCCAGACAGGAGATGACAAGTGCCTGGATTAGGACCTGCGTCGCGTCCTGTGTGAGGTGGGGTCGTACTCTACAGATGTTGTAGAGCATGAACCTGCAGGAGCGAGTCGCTGCAGTGATGTTTGCAGAGAATGACAGGGAATAGTCCAGGGTCACGCCAAGGTTCTTTGCACTCTAGGAGGGGGACACTGTGGAGTTGTCAATCGTGATTTAGAGTTCTTGGAGTGTGCAGGCCTTTCCTCGGGAGGAAGAGCAACTCAGTCTTGTCGAGGTGGAGCTTGAGGTGTTGGGCAGATATTCAAGCTGAGATACTGTATCTGCCAGGCATGCAGAGATGCATGTCGCCACCTCGGTGTCAGAAGGAGGGGGGGGGGGATATGAGTGTTATCCGCATAACAATGATAGGAGAGACCATGTGAGGATATGATGGAGCCGAGTGACTTGGTGTATAGAGAGAAGAGGAGAGGGCCTAGAACTGAGCTCTGGGGGACACCAGTAGTGATAGTACGTGGTACAGACACAGATTCTCTCCACGTCACCTGGTAGGAGCGGCCTGCCAGGTAGGATGCAATCCAAGGGTGTGCAGAGACGCCCAGACCTGAGAGGGTGGAGAGGAGAATCTGATACCAAGGAGAGAGTCTGCTTTGGCAGTGTGGCGAGCCTCCGTGACAGAGGAGAGCAACCCGTCTTGAAGCCTGACTGGTTAGGGTCAAGAAGATCATTCTGATAGAGATAGCGAAAGAGTCAGATGGGACGCAGCCAATTGTTAAGGGATGAGTTGATGAGGGAAGTGAGGTCTCCAGAGATGGGGTCGACTGGGCAGGTTGTCGGGCTGCTGTACCTCACTAAACTGGGCAGATGTCGTAAAACGTATTCAATTGGTTGACAAAGTGGTTCACAGAGGGGGGGGGGGGGGGGGATAAGGAGGGAGGAGAAGGTGGAAAAGAGTTTCCTAGGGTTATAGGCATAAGCTTGAAATTCAGTTTTAGAAAGTGGCTTTAGCCACTGATACAGAGGAAGAGAAGGTATAGAGGAGGGAGCGAAAGGATGATAGGTCCTCTGGAAGTTTAGTTTTCCTCCTGTTCTGTAAGCATGCAATGAGTCACTCAGCCATGGAGCAGGAGGAGAGAGTCGAGCCGGACAGGAGGAAAGGGGACTGTCATAGGAAGCGGAAAGAGGAGAGTAGGGTCGAAGAGGCAGAATCAAGAAACAGGATAGAGAAGAGGAGAAGAGGAGAGAGCAGTGGGGGCGAGAGAGAGCGACAGCGCATGAGCATCTGGCAGTGGCTGAATGGGTAGAGTTGGTGGAGAGGGGGACAGAAAAGGAAATACTTCTCATATTTATTCTGTTTGAACCATTTCAATTTTGCCCTACCAATATAGGCCGATTACCACAATTGTAAAGGGTTAAAGATAACAGAGTGACAGAGATTCAGTAGTGGGAAGAGAGACAGAGAGAGAAAGAGATTGGGACAATTCCACAGAGTTTTCTGTGTATATAAAAATGTATATCTAACAAAAAAAACAATGATTGCAAAGGTAAACAAACCATACATATTTTTGCAGAAGGACTACATTTGACCAATTTCCACAGAACATTTTACAGAAACACATTTACTTGAAAATCAGAATGACGGTTTGGCTGTTGGTACCGTCATTCTTCTACCAAACTTAGCATCTGCACTGTTTTTCAAGTAAATATGGGTTTGTTTAACTTCGCAATCATTGGTTTTTGTTTGGCATTCAGTTTAAAGTGAACAATCTAAGTCTCAGCATCACTCTTACCGTGGAATTGCCCAGAGAGAGAGAGAGAGACAGACAGAGAAAGAGAAAGAGATCGAGACAGACAGAAAGAAAGAAGAGATTGATTTAGTAATGTCTCTCCACACCTTCAGGTCTTTGATGCTGGTCGATTTGAAGTCTTTCTCCAGCGTCTTCAAGGCTTTACGGATCTTCTCCACCTTCACACAGAAACAAACAAACATTCTATATGAGCTACGGCAGGGCTTTACAACTGCTGCCTCTGTAGCCGTCAAATCCTTGTTACCTCCATCATTATTTCCTCAATTCCACTCAAAACACATTGGAGGAGGGGATCTACGGTCCCTTCCTTGCATCGCCTCCTCCAATGCGTTTTGAAAGATGCAGCCCAGTGGTCCTGTACGGTAAAAGTTGCACTATGAAGAAATTACTCCGCCATTTCCTGGTTGCTAAAATTCGAATAGTATGCGTAATCTCAATTTATGTCACAAAACAAGCAGTCATTGAGTAGAGAATCATTGTACCATCTAAAACCGCTGGGAAATAGATTTTCCATAACCAAAAATAGTGTATTTTCAGCTTTTGAAGCTGGTGTACAAAACTGGAAGTACGAGACACAAAAACAAAACTTAAGAACAGGAAGCATAGAAATAGCACACAAAGTACTGATCTACTGCTTCTTAGACTGGGTTTCAGTGAGAATGACAGATCTACAACTCACATTTCTATAACTCCTATTATAGCTTTACGGGTTATACTGTATATATTTGATCTTATAGGGTGTGCCAGGCCCTCTATAGGGTTAGGGTTGTATATATTATATATGGTTAAGAGTTATATATACTGAACAAAAATAAACAAAACATGTAAAGTCATGGTCCCATGTTTCATGAGCTGCAATAAAAGATTGCGAAAATCTTCCATACGCACAAAAATTGTATTTTCGCAAATTTTGTGCACAACTTTGCATCGTGTGGGCGAGCGGTTTGCTGATGTCAACATTGTGAACAGAGTGCCCCATGGTATGGGCATTCATAAGCTACGGACAACGAAAACAATTGGCAATTTGAATGCACAGAAATACCGTGACTAGATCCTGAGGCCCATTCATCCACCGCCATCACTGCGTATTTCAGCAAGATAATGCACGGCCCCATGTTGCAAGGATCTGTACACAATTCCCGAAAGCTGAAAATGTCCCAGTTCTTCCATGGCCTTCATACTCACCAGACATGTCACCCCTTGAGCATGTTTGGGATGCTCTGGATCGACGTGTATGACCGAGTGTTCCAATTCCCGCCAATATCCAGCAACTTCGCAGAAGCCATTGTGGAGTGGGATAACATTCCACAGGCCACAATCAACAGCCTGATCATCTCTATGCGAGGGAGATGTGTCGCGCTGCATGAGGCAAATGGTGGTCACACCAGATACGGACTATTTTTCTGACCCACACCCCTACCTTATTTAAAAAAAAAAAAAAAAATGTATTTTTTATCCCCTTTTCTCGTGGTATCCAATTGCTAGTAATTACTATCTTGTCTCATCGCTACAACTCCCGTACGGGCTAGGGAGAGACGAAGGTCGAAAGCCATGCGTCCTCCGAGGCACAACCCAACCAAGCCGCACTGCTTCTTTAACACAGCGCGCCTCCAACCCGGAAGCCAGCCGCACCAATGTGTCGGAGGAAACACCGTGCACCTGGCCCCCTTGGTTAGCGCGCACTGCGCCCAGCCCGCCACAGGAGTCGCTGGAGCGCGATGAGACAAGGAAATCCCTACCGGCCAAACCCTCCCTAACCCGGACGACGCTAGCCCAATTGTGAGTCGCCCCACGGACCTCCCGGTTGCGGCCGGCTGCGACAGAGCCTGGGGACGAACCCAGAGACTCTGGTGGCGCAGTTAGCACTGCGATGCAGTGCCCTAGACCACTGCGCCACCCGGGAGGCCCCCCCTACCTTATTTTTAAGGTATCTGTGACCAGCAGATGCATATATGTATTCAGTCATGTGATATCCATAGATTAGGGCCTAATGAATTTATTTAAATTGACTGATTTCCTTTTATGAACCGTAACTCAGTAAAATCTTTGAAATTGTTGCATGTTGTGTTTATATTTTTATTCAGTATAATATATCCTGTAGGGTGTAGTCCCACCTGTTTTCTATAGGGGGCGATGATACCGATGTCTTTGGGTGAGATTGTGGCGAGGCCCCTCTTGCCCTGCCCCTGCAGCAGCTTCTTGAGGTAATCCATCAGCACCTCGATCTCCGCCACGTTAAAGAAAGACGGACTGGTAGCCTCCCGCTCATCACGACCAGCTACACCATGGAACACCACCGGGAAATTCTGGAGGTAAACCAATGCTTAGCAGGCTATTAAGATTAAATTCATTGAATTGAATCAAGTCTTTTTTTGGCCCACAAGATGTCCATTTCATCCCAGAGGATGACACATGTAAACAAATTTCCAAAGTGGTCCTCGATGGTGCTCCTTGTTGGTTTAAATGTGTTTGTCTGTGTAGTGTGTATACAGTGTGTGTGTACCTTCTGAGGCAGGTGTTCCCAGGTGCAGTAGGAGTTCCGGATCATCTCATTAGCAAACACCAGCAGCTCCTTCTCATAGAACAACTCGTTAGGCACCTTCAGGATAGAGGGATGAGACCTGGAGAGGGAGGGAGATAATGAAAGGAAACACCGTTTCAATTAGGGATGCTAACGGTTAACAAAAAATATATTTTACTGGTCATGCTTATCGGTCTATAGGTTAATTTGCATAATTTTGTGTTATTAAATTGCTGTGTGTTTCGTTAGTCGTCATGTATGTTATTTATCACGCACGCAGCATACAAAACCTAGTTTGAGGAGCGGAATAGCCTATCACCTGTCAGACAGCAGCTCCTCAAACTGCTTATACTGGAGTGAAACATTCCTTTGTAAACCCAGTCATTGCGCAACAAATAACAATTCTCAAAGCAGTCACGTGTTAAAAAACCGTGTTGACGGCCACAATTATTAAAAAAATAAAATAAATCTCAACTCGTTATTAAAACTTGCTTCCCATTCGCCATTCGAGTGCCTAGGCTATAACATTAGACAGTTAGTCGAGAGAGTCTTACCTTTGCCTCGATTCGGCATTCTTGTCCAGAGCATCATGGGATTTGTAGTTCTTTATGATAGCCACATTAGCAGATAATTACCGTTTCATTTTGGGGGGAGGGGAGGGGTAAATAGGTGAATATATTGAGAAGTCACCTTGTCCTAGAGAGATTTACACGGTTGTCAATACGTCACGCCCGGGTAGGCCTACACGAAACACAGCCCATATTTTAAGTGTTTCTAAAATCCCCTATGGGAAAAATGAATGTAGGAAAAACTATTGGAACCATTTCCTTGTTTGACTGCTAGGTTTTATGGGTATTATGACTCATACTGTGGTACTCTATTGGTTTTCATATGAACTTTCTTTCATTGTCCAGAAGCCAAAAGGCCCAATCCTACACATATTAGCAACACCTCCTACTTGTTGCTATTAGATATGTTTCTAAAGGACATTTTCATCTCTGTCACATATGGAAACGCTCGCATTAGGTGTGCTGTATAGAATGGCGTTTTCCCCCGAATTTGGCAAAATGTTTGAAAATGATGTTTATTACCTGCTTCATGACAAGAGTTGCCTGTTCAATAATAGGCTATAGCCTTTTGACTGTAAGACTATATTATTGCATGTTTCCATTAAGGTCTTCATGAAAACTGCCAGTTTCTTGTATGCACGCATAGCATTTTTTGTTGGTCACGTCATTTCACCGATTGGAAAAAATGTAACCGTTTGTTGATCGGTTAAATCAGGGTCGGTTAATTCGGCAGCAAAATTCACCGAAATTTGCATCCCTAGTTCCAACGCTTGTCCTTTTCTCCCAAAGTGCTCGTGCTGGCCTCATTAAACCAGCCGGATCAGGAGAGCTTACATACCTGTAGTTTCTCAGTAGTTTGGTGACGTAGCAGTTGTTGAATGCTCCATTCTCCTCCTTCTGATACAGAGACACATCCTTCATCAGCCTCTCCAACAGAGACACACCTAAGAGATAGATAGGGCGAGAGAGTCCTCAGAATCATAGCGGCCTCTACAAGCTGCTCTTCTATGTCAACGGATTTTCAAGGAGTAGGGAGAGGAAGAAGAATTGAGGAGGAGGAAGTAGAGGAAAAAGAATAGGAACTGACCCATGCCGTGTCTCAGAGCCAGAGGAGACCTGAGGATGGGTCCCAGCTGTTTAGGGTCTCCAGCTAGAACCACCTGACACGTCTCTGGTTGGAGCAGCCCTGCACACACACAAATTATTGGGCTTGTTTGACATTGCAGCCGACAGTGCAGGATCTACAAATCACCTTCCATCGTAAATAACTAATCATTATTATTTGTAGATCAGTCAGTCACAATTTACCCATGATACATTTAAGCAATAAGGCAATAGGGGGTGTGGTATATGGCCAATATGCCACGGCTAAGGGTTAATCTTAAACACAACACAACGCCAAGTGCCTGGACACAGCCATTAGCCGTGGTATATTGGCCATATACCACACCCCTTATTGCCTTATTGCTTAAATGTATCATGGGTAAATTGTGACTGACTGATCAACAAAAAATAATGATTATTTATTAGTTGGCCATATACCACAAACCCAGAGTGCCTTATTGCTATTATATACTGGTTACCAAAGTAATTAGAATGTTAAAAATAAATGTGTTACACGGTCTGATATACCACAGCTTTCAGACAATCAGCATTAAGGGCTACCCCCCCCCCCCCCTTCATCCTTTCTTCTATCCCTCTCTCACCAGCCAGTGGTATGATGGTCTCCGTTTCAACAGCGTGTCCCGCCTCGTCAACAAACACATGACTGAAATGACCCGGAGGAACACCACCTGTCACCAACCTGGAGAACACACACAAGACAGACAGAGAGGACAAAAGTTAGCTTAGCATTAGTGTCTCGCTATGGGGATTCCTAGTATTAGCCAACCGGTCGATGACAATTGACTGGTATCTTCAAGGCACTTCCTAGTCGATCAACAAACCTTTCTGTAGAAAAGTCAACAATAAAGGCTTGCGGTCCTCTTTTTCTTTTTTAATTCGTCTTGCGCTTTTGGCAGTAGGTGCACTTGATTCAGAAGCCGTGCGTGCCGGGTAGGCAAGGTGTTCCCATGTTGAACCATTTAATTTGCCTGAAGTGACAAATTCTGCCTACCGGGCGGACCAGGAGCTATGGCTAAATCATGCGCGTCTACTGTGCTAGCCAGTCGGATAGCTCAAATCACTGTGCCTAGTACAACTTCCACGACCCCACAGCAAAATCTGATACCAGCCTACGTGAGATTTCATAATACAGCAAAGAGCTTCAGTTTTTTGAGTGAGTTACTGTTTAAATTTTTATTGAGCACTGTCAACTGTTTTTATTCAACACTCACAAAAAAGTAAATGCGCTTGTCCCTACTTCCACTCGTGCTGCAGCTGAAATTAATTATCACCTAAGATGTAGCGATAGGCCTGCATTTGTATAATTAGCAGCTCGTTGTGTCTCTTTTAATAGCAAGGAATATTTCACTTTTTCTGGTCATAGGAACATGGATTTGTACGAGGCAGAAATATTTGCGGTGCCATCAGGTGGAAGATTATGTCCCCTCTCTCTGGTCAGTCTCACCGGAGGAAAGGAGAGAGGCAGAGAGTCTGCTGCTCTCTCCTTTCCGCCGCTGAGACTGACCATCAGATGCAGGTACCATCAGTCCAGTAAAATAAAAAAGCGAATCATTTCAATTTATGCTCAGCTGTTCCTCGCAAGTGATACAACAACTGATCTATTTTGTTAATCAAAGCTCGAGTTCTGAAATATAATATGGTCTGAGAAGAACAATATTGGCAGGCCAAGCATATAGCCAATATGCTGTGATGATGTATTAGGCTCATTCCTACAGAACTGTTTTTATTAGGTTAATGTTGCATATGCTTACATTTAAGTCATGTTTAAAAATAAAAATCTGAACAGTAGATCTTGGCTTGCTTTCTGACTGCGAAAGTGATCTTGACTCAGAAAAGGTTGGTTACCACTGGTCTATGGGGAACTCAGGTGTTAGCGGCTAGTGACTATCTTTACTGTCCGGCATGGAGCAGAGTGGTGATTAGGATCTTGCGTTACCCTAGTGTAGCATTTTCCTATGGGGATCTCCAATGTTAGCGACTAGCGGCTATCCTTACCGTCCGGCAGTGATTAGGGTGGTGACCATGATGCTGTACTGCATCAGTTCCTCTTTACAGGGAAACACAAAGCAATCCTGACCCAGGTTACAGCAGTCCTGAAGAGAAACACGCGCACACACACACACACGAGAGAGGTGTTACACACACAGAATACAAACCTCACACTGACGTACACACTCACTCACACACACCCGTATATCATTGGGCACATCTTCAGGGTTACGGGATGCGGCGTACATCCGGAACAGCTTCCTGTGTTCCAGGTGTTCTAGAAGCTTCAGAGCCAGCAGGTCTGCCGCGCTATTGGAGGGAGCGCACGCCAGGATGTGGGCGTGACTCTGTGTCTTCAGCACCTGTTTGATGGCTTCAACCACTGTCACAGTCTTACCTGGGGGGAACAAACACACACAGCGTTAGTAATTAAGTCGGAACTGCTCATAAGGCATGAGACCATCACCTGTTTCTGTAGCGTGAGGCAGCTTGATGTACAATTACACCCCCTGGACAGGAAGCAAGCCGCTGCGATAGACTAGCTATCTCCTTAATCTAACCTTAATTCTGAGTGCCAAGCAGAGACGCATCGGGTCCCATTTTTACAGTCTTTGGTATGACTCGGCCGGGGATCAAACCCCCAACCTTTCAATCTCACGGCAGACACTAACAAGGCAAAAATAAAATATACTGAACAAAAATATTAAATGGCAACATGAAACCATTTCATAGATTTTACTGAGTTACAGTTCATTGAAGGAAAATCAGTCAATTGAAATAAATTCCTTAGGTCCTAATCTATGGATTTCACATGACTGAACAGGGGCATGTGTGGGCCTGGGAGACATGGGTGGGCATAGGCCCACCAGCTGGGGAACCAGGCCCAGCCAATCAAAATGAGTTTTTCCCCACAAAAGGGCTTTATTACAGAGAAATACACCTCAACACCTCCCTGCCCACCTCCTCAGATGATCCTGCAGGTGAAGAAGCTGGATGTGGAGGCCCTGGGCTGGCGTGGTTACACGTGATCTGCAGTTGTGAGACCAGTTGGACGTACTGCCAAATTCTCTAAAACAACTTTGGAGGTGGCTTATGGTAAAGAAATTAACATTCAATTCTCTAGCAACAGCTCTGGTGTACATTCCTGCAGTCAGCATGCCAATTGTATACTCCCTCAAAACTTGAGATGTCTGTGGCTTTGTACTGTGTGACAAAACTGCATATTTTAAAGTGGCCTTTTATTGTCCCCAGCACAAGGTGCACCTGTATAATGGCCATGTTATTTAATCAGCTTCTTGATATGCTACACCTGTCAGGTGGATTGACTTTCTTGGCAAAGGAGAAATGCTCACTAACAGGGATGTAAACAAATTTGTGCACAAAATTTGAGAGAATACGCTTTTTGTGCATATGGAAAAAAAAATTGGATCTTTTATTTCAGCTCATGAAACATGGGACAAACACTATGCGTTACGTTTATATTTTTGTTCAGTATAAAAGATGGCGATGCTGAGGAGGGCGCACGTTTTGCAGGTTCCTGCTCGACTTTGCTTTTTTTATGGCTATTTTTGCGTTAATTATTACTTTACCCCAACCAAAAGGCCTGGATGAATGGCGATACCTGTACTGCAGCATTGAATGTCAGTAGAATGAACCCTGATGAGGTGGCGTGCGATGCGCACAAGGCAAGCAGGTACGAGCTCTGCAAATCCATTGATGATGCAAAAAGACAATACAGACTCAAACTTGAATTGATTTCCGACAACGCAGACTCGAGTCGCATGTGGCAAGGACAACAGACTACAAAGGAAAATCCAGCTAGGCGTTATGCATCGAAGCCTCCCTCCCACACGAGCTTAACACATTCTATGCTCGCTTCGAGGCAGACAACACTGAGCCATCCATGAAGACTCTCGCTGCTCTGGACGACCAGGGGCTTTCTGTCTCTGAGGCTGATGCGAGGAAAACTATTAGACAGTGAATCCTCACAAAGCTGTCAGCCCAGATGGCATCTCTGGTCGTATCCCCAAGAGTGTGCGCTGACCAGCTGGAGGGCGTCCACGGAACATGCCATTTCTATCGCTATTCACATGGCCGTAACACATCTATCTGGACCAGAGGAACATCTTTGTGAGAATGCTGTTCATTGACTACAGTTCAGCATTCAACACTATTGTTCCCTCCAAGCTCGATACCAAGCTCACAGCCCTGGGTCTGGACACAACCCTCTGCACCTGGATCCTGGACTTCCTGACGGACAGACTACAGGCTGTGAGGATTGGCAACAACACCTCTTCCACACTGACTCTGAACCCAGGGGCCCTGCCCATGGGTGTGCCCTCAGTCCTCTACTGTACTCCCTGTTCACCCACGACTGCGTGGCTTTGCACAACACCAACTCTATCATCAAGTTTGCTGACGACACCACGGTTGTAGGCCTGATATCCAAAAACAACGACGAGTCAGCCTATAGGAGGAGGTAAGTGGACTGCCATGGTGATGTCATGACAACAACCTCTCCCTCTATGTCAGCAAAACAAAGGAATTGGTTGTTGACTTCAGGAAGCAGAGGGAACATTCCCCGATCCACATCAATTGGACTGCAATAGAGAGAGTCACATGTTTTAAGTTCACAGAGGTCTCGTCATGGACAACACCACCACTCTTGTCAAGAGGGCGCAACAGTGTCTCTAATTCCTAAGGAGGCAGACCGGTTGCATCACGGCCTGGGACAAGAACTGCTCCACCCACAAGGCCCTCCAGCGGGTGGTGAAGACGGCCCAGTACATCACTGGGGCCGTGCTCCCACCCATCCAGGACATCTACTCAACACGGTGCTTGAGGAAGGCACGCAGCATCATCGACCCCACACACACCCCAGCTGTTCTCTTCCTTACCGTCAGCAGCCATCAGACTGCTGGACACTTGAACTGGACTGACCACCTGTTCGGATTCTCCACACCTTAGCACACATGCACACACATATATACATTCATTCTACTCACACGCCACAACCAGACTTTTATTATACTGCTCTATTTACACATTTGCCCCCCCATCCTCCCCTTCCCCAATATACATGTAAATATTGGACAATAAATTGTGCCTTCCTGTATTTTCCTTATGCTAAAATGTATTATTCTATTCTACAGACTATGTTCATATTCTTATCTTTTATTATTTCTTATTCTTTTGCATTTTCTAGAAGGAACCTGCAAGTAAGCATTTTGTTGGATGATGTATATACAGTACCATTTGTATTCTGAACATACGACTAATAAAACTTCAATTTTAACTGAGTAGGTTAACACAATTTTAACACACACTTTGTTTGTTTGGGTCACACACACATACAGTGCCTTCGGAAAGCATTCAGACCCCCTGACTTAAACATTTTCTTACGTTACAGCCTTATTCTAAAATTGATTAAATATTTTTTTCCTCATCAATCTACACACAATACCCCATAATGACAAGGCAAAAACTGTTTTTTCTAAATTGCTATTTTATTTAAAAAAAATTAAAAAATGAAATATCACATTTACATAAGTATTCAGACTGTTTACTTAGTACTTTGTTGAAGCACCGTTGGTAGTGATTACAGCGTTGAGTCTTCTTGGGTATGACGCTACAAGCTTGGCACACCTGAAGTTGGAGTTTCTCCCATTCTTCTCTGCAGATCCTCTCAAGCTCTGTCAGGTTGGATGGGGAGCACTGCTGCACAGCTATTGTCAGGTCTCTACAGAGATGTTTGATCGGGTCCAAGTCCGGGCTCTGGCCGAGCCACTCAAGGATATTCAGAGACTAGTCCCGAAGCCACTCATCCATTGTCTTGGCTGTGTGCTTAGGGTTGTTGTCCTTTTTGGAAGGTGAACCTTCACCCCAGTCTAATATCCTGAGCGCTCTGGAGCAGGTTTTCATCAAGGATCTCTCTGTACTTTGCCTCGATCCTGACTAGTCTCTAAGTCCCTGCCGCTGAAATAAATCCCCACAGCATGATGCTGCCACCACCATGCTTCACCGTAGGGATGGTGCCAGGTTTCATCCAGATGTGACATTTGGCATTCAGGCCAAAGAGTTCAATCTTGGTTTCATCAGACCAGAGAATCTTGTTTCTCATGGTCTGAGAGTCCTTTAGGTGCCTTTTGGCAAACTCCAAGTGGGTTGTCATGTACCTTTTACTGAGGAGTGGCTTCCATCTGGTCACTCTACCATGAAGGCCTTGGTGGAGTGCTGCAGAGATGGTTGTCTTTCTGTAAGGTTCTCCCATCTGCACACAGGAACTCTAGAGCTCTGTTAGCATCACCTCCCTGGCCAAAGCCCTTCTCCCCTGAATGCTCAGTATGTCCAGGGGGCCAGGTCTAGAAGACTTGGTGGTTCCAAACTTCTTCCATTTAAGAATGATGGAGGCCACTGTGTTCTTGGGGACCTTCAATGCTGCAGAATTTTTTTGGTACCCTTCCCCAGATCTGTGCCTCAACACAATCCTGTCTCAGAGCACTACGGACAATTCCTTTAACCTCATGGCTTGGTTTTTGCTGACATGCACTGTCAACTGTGGGACCTTATATAGACAGGTGTGTGCCTTTCCAAATCATGTCCAATCAATTGAATTTACCACAGGTGGACTCCAACCAAGTTGTAGAAACATCAAGGACGATCAATGGAAACAGGATGCACCTGAGCTAAATCATAGCAAAGGGTCTGAATACTCATGTAAATAAGGTATTTTTGTTTTTTATAAACCAATAAAATAAATCTAAAAATCTGTTTTCTCTTTGTCATTATGGGGTATTGTGTGTAGATTGCTGAGGATGTTCTTTTTTAAATGTAATCAATTTTAGTATAAGGCTGTAACATCTAAATGTAGAAAAAGTCAAGGGGTCTGAATACTTTCCGAAGGCACCGTTTATTAACTTAGCACACATACACACGTGTTTTACCTGTCCCTGGTGGTCCAAACACCAGGTAAGGAGCCGGTCGGGAGGATCCAGCTACGATGTTCTGGACTGCTGTGTACTGTTCTGGGTTCTGCTCTAGAGCCCTGTCATACAACCTAGGGGGAAGGGGGGAGAGAGAAAGAGGGACATTGAGAGAGTGGGAGGGGTTATGTATTGGGGATTTTGGATAAGGGTTATTAGTGTGTAAGGCTTAGTGGTCAAGGGTCAAAAAGGAAGTGTTGGTCAGGCAGATGGGTGGTGTGAGCTCACAAGAGAGGCTGTCTTTTGGGTGGTTGGATAGTTGGGTCTCCAGAGGGGAACAGTACGTTCCCCAGGTTGTGTGTGTCAGCCAGCTCTGTTGCTCTCTGCTGAAGCCTAGTGGTCAGACGGTTCACTGTGAACTCCACATCAAACTTCAGACCATCCACGAAGGAGGACAGAAACCTGAAGGGGGGGATAGAGAGACAGAGGCTACATTACGATTCTCGACCCTTCTCCCCCAAAGTGTACTTGTACTATTCAGACTCCTTAATCCGTTCAAACACAGTGCCACACCCACGAACGTTTGTTTTAGACCCCTCCCTGAATGCAAACACATTTGGGCTATCTGATTGGTTCTAGAAACCGATGGGTTGGGCCAGAGCCAGAACACATGTGGGTGAAGCTGCGTTTTCATAGTATGTAATTGGCTTTGATACTGTGATTGGTTAGAGACGATCCAATCGCTGATGACTTTGTTTTCACCACAATTGACGTCACAAAACAACTTCCAATGATGGCAGATTCAGACTAAATTATGTAACAAACGTTAGAGCAACTCCTTTTAGTGTGAGAGGTCAGAGTAGCAGTGTACACTTGTACACTCCACCTCATGGATTTAAAAGAAATTAACTGGTATAAGGAATAAGGTGGAAACTCCCTCCAGCCATGCTTTCACTAATCCAATGCTTGAGGGGGAGTGTACGAGTGCACACTTTTGAAGAAAGAGTAGAGAATCGGAATGTAACCAGAGAACCATGGTAACCATAAAGAGAGCGAGCTATTGACTTATAAGATCCCTTCAGGAAGCAGCCTCCTCCAATCATGTCCTTACCTGCTGTTGAATCCCAGTTTGACGGAGTCCAGCTCCACACGGTGGACGTAACCACGGTATTTGACCACGCCCCCCTTATTAGAGTCACCTGACCTCGTCACCAGGATGGCGTCGCCCCGCAGGACAGACGGACGGTTCTCGGACACACCTGGTACCTGCAAGAGCACACAACATACTGGGCTGGAGATAAACCCTGCACCATCTAGTAGAGGATGAGCTATGTTCCTAGTGTGTGTGTGTGCGTGTCCGGGCCTGCAGCACCGTTAGTGTCTTGTTGGTCTTGTCTCTGACCGTGTGTGTGTACATCTGTGTTTGTGTCTACCTGTAGCACCAGTAGTTTCTTGTTGGTCTTGTCTCGGACCATGGGAGTATTGGGCTTGTTGTAGTTCTTAATGTCCACCTCCATCTGAAGCTCCTCTAGATACAGCAGCAGCTGGAACCGTTTAGAGTAATTCTCTCTACTCAGACCTGACCCTAGGATAGACCTGGGGGAAGAGGGGGAGGGAGAGAGAGAGAAAGAAAGAGACATTCACAGCACCCATATTGTACACTGGCAGGGTGGTCTAGGATTACTGAGGAGGGAGAGTAGGCACTCACTGGGCATCCAGTAAAAGAGTAGAGGAGGAGGAGGAGTGTCCTTTGAGGAACTGGATCAGATCTCGGATATATCCTGGAACCTTGTAGTCCTGGAGACGCACCACGGCTGTCAGGTTGTTGGCTGAGAGACTGACGGGGAGAGAGAGAGGGAGGGGCGGAGAGGAGGAGAGTGTTAGTGGTAGAACAGGGTGAGCCATGGGGAGACAGACAGGGTTAGTATTTTTGAAAAGTATCTCTTTGCTCAGGTGTGTTTAATGGCTGTCGGGTGTGTTACAAGGAGTGTTACAAGGTGTGTGTTACCGCTCAGGTGCTTCTCCCTCCGCTACAGTGTAAGGCATAGAGGCTGTAAAGGTAATGGTTCAGGGTGAATAAGTTATTTTTTTTTATTTTTTATTTTTTAAATCAGGTGTGATTTCTGTGGCAGGTGTGTTCTGCCAGGTCAAATCATATCAAATTGTATGTCACATGCGCCGAATACAACAGCTGTAGAACTTAGTGAAATGCTTACTTACAAGCCCTTAACCAACAATGCAATTTTAAGAAAATAGAGTTAAGAAAAGATTTACTAAATAAACTAAAGTTAAAAAAGTAACAAAATAACAATAACAGGGGGGTACCAGTACCAAGTCAATGTGCGAGGGTACAGGTTATTCGAGGTAATCGAGGTCATTTGTACATGTAAGTAGGGGTAAAGTGACTATGCATAGATAATAAACAGCAAGTAGTAGCAACGTAAAAACATTTGATTAATTGTTCAGCAGTCTTATGGCATTGGGGTAGAAGCTGTTAAGGAGCCTTTTGGACCTAGACTTAGTGCTCCGGTACTGCCTGCCACGCAGTAGCAGAGCGAACAGTCTATTACTTATGACTGGTGTTGATCGCTGAGCTGTAGTCAATGAACAGCATTCTCATAGGTATTCCTATTGTCCAGGTGGGAAAGGGCAGCGTGGATTGCAATTGAGATTGCGTCATCTGTGGATCTGTTGGGGCGGTATGCGAATTTGAGTGGGTCTAGGCTATCTGGGATGATGGTGTTGATGTGAGCCGTGACCAGCCTTTCAAAGCATTTCATGGCTACCAACTTGAGTGCTACGGGGCGGTAGTCATTTAGGCAGGTTACCTTTGCGTTCTTGGGCACAGGAACTACGGTGGTGTGCTTGAAACATGCAGGTATTACAGACTTGATCAGGGAGAGGTTGAAAATGTCAGTGAAGACACTTGCCAGTTGGTCCACGCATGCTCTGAGTACACGTCCTGGTAATTCGTCTGGCCCTGTGGCCTCGTAAATGTTGAACTGTTTATTGTGTGTGTTACCAGGTGTGTGTGTGTGTGTGTGTGTTACCTACCTCTCAGGTGGTTCCCCATCCTCTACAGTGTAAGGCAGATAATCCGTAGCGCTGATAATAGCTCTAGGTGTGTAGGGCGCAGTTGGGGCCAGCTCCCTGGCCAACCCTGTCACATACTGGGCCTCGATGAACCGCAGCAGGTGGAAGGCAGGAGAGGAGGAGGAGAGGGAGGGTTTAAACTCAAAGACCAGAGTGGCTGGATAGAAACCCAGGAGGCTGGACTTGAACTGGAGCTGCACCTCATACTGGTCACCTGGGGAGGAGAGAGAGGGAGGGGGGAGAAGAGAGGGAGGGGGTTAGTCACATATTATAGAAAGAGAGTGTGTGTGCACCAGCATGCGTCAGGTTCTCTGAGCCTTCTTTTGGCCCAAACCTTTTAATATTTGTAGATCGGTACAGTGTTAGCAATATGGTGGAAGCTCCACCACTTATACCTGTCCAGACCCTACAGAACTGTAAACATTGAAGGGTTGGGGCCAAAATGAAGGCTGAGGGAGTGATTTGGGCCGAGCAGTTGCCATACCAGGCAGTGATGCAACCAGTCAGGATGCTCTCGATGGTGCAGCTGTAGAACCTTCTGAGGATCTGAGGACCCATGCCAAATCTTTTCAGTCTCCTGAGGGGGAATAGGTTTTGTCGTGCCCGCTTCACGACTGTCTTGGTGTGCTTAGACCATGTTAGTTTGTAGGTGATGTGGACGCCAAGGGACTTGAAGCTCTCAACCTGCTCCACCGCAGCCCCCGTCGATGAGAATGGGGGCGTGCTCGGTCCTCTTTTTCCTGTAGTCCACAATCATCTCCTTTGTCTTGATCACGTTGAGGGAGAGGTTGTTGTCCTGGCCTCCTCCCTATTGGCTGTCTCGTTGTTGTCGGTGATCATCTGCAAATTTAATGATGATGTTGGAGTCGTGCAGTCATGAGTGAACAGGGAGTACAGGAGGGGGCTGAGCACGTGGTGGATGTGCTGTTACCTACCCTTACCACCTGGGGCGGCCCATCAAGAAGTCTAGGATCCAGTTGCAGAGGGAGGTGTTGAGTCCCAGGGTCCTTAGCTTATTGATGAGCTTTGAGGGCACTATGGTGTTGAACGCTGAGCTGTAGTCAATGAATAGCATTCTCACATAGGTGTTCCTTTTGTCCAGTTGGGAAAGGGCAGTGTGGAGTGCACTAGAGACCGCATCATCTGTGGATCTGTTGGGGCGGTACGCAAATTGGAATGGGTCTAGGGTTTCTGGGATGATGGTGTTGATGTGAGCCAGCCTTTCAAAGCACTTCATGGCTACAGACATGAGTGCTACATGTCGGTATTCATTTAGGCAGGTTACCTTTGCGTTCTTGGGCACAGGAACTATGGTGGTATGCTTGAAACATGCAGGTATTACAGACAGGGAGAGGTTGAAAATGTCAGTGAAGACACTTGCTAGTTGGTCCACGCATGCTCGCAGTACATGTCCTGGTAATCCGTCTGGCCCTGTGGCCTTGTGAATGCTGACCAAATATAGGCTACAACTTGTTGCGTTGTGGCCATAGATATATAATCCATAGAAGGGTTTTGTACCCTGGCAATTTAACTGTTAAACTCATGGGTGCATTAGCAATGGATGCCAGTCCTGACTTTAATCTGAACCTCCATCTATGGATTATATTTCTATGGTTGGTTGCAGCTGTCGGTTTGCCTTTTGCAGATTCCAAAGTACAATTGTGGGAAAAACAGTTTCGAAAGCAAATGGTTACTGCTGAAAAGAGAAGACTAATCTGTCTGTAGAACCAATAGAACCAGTTTGTATCAAACAGCAGCACTCGTTTCAAAGTAGCTCATCTTGAGCTAGGCTATTGCCGAGACAAACACGTCGGCCATGACCAAATTGTATTTGCTAGCCTACTGTAGCTTATGATTTAGACACTGTGTATATATATATATATATATATATATATATATATATATATATATATATATATATATATATATATATATATATATATATATATATATATATATGTTTCGCTTCATTGGCCTGGGCTATTGTTTGTTTGAATTCAAGACTGAAATGTCTTAATCTGGCCCTGCCTGCCTGCGTGCGTGCGTGCGTGCGCGCGCGTGCGTGCGTGTCTTGCCTGGTTCCAGCTGTAGAGGGTTGTTTCGGGTGACTTTATGCTTGTCCTGTAGGTTGAAGCAGGTCATCCGGTGCAGAGCAGAGTAGTAGGTGAAGAAGAGAGGGCTGGAGGAGGAGTTCTTCAGGAACAGACGAACTGCGTACACCTGGGGGGAGAGAAGGAGAGTTTGTTAGTTTCTCCTGTAAAGCCATTGAAAGAAAACAGCTACTATTTTGTCACAGGACTGGTCTTAGAGTAAAAATAGATTTACAGATATGGGACGACTAACTACCGTCTCTTATTTGTGAATTAGAGTTCAGAGCAGTCTGACCTCGTGTCGGAAGCCTTTTGTACCCATTCTTCCAGATCTTGTTGCCCAACCTTCAAACTTTAGATTTGCATGCGCCGTGTCTGACCATTAATCGCACCTGTATAAACTGCATGTCGGCTTTGTGGGGAAAGACTCTGGTGTTGGGTGCCGTGTCCCCAATTTAAATGATGCTAGGGAAATGCTGTTGTCATTACAAGTGGGAAACTCGTAAAATACTACGAGTTCTGTGCGTTCACGTGCTTTGAACTCGTCGAGATGAGGAGATGGGAGAGGCAGGACTTGCAGCGCGATCTGCGTCAGAAATAGGAATGACTTCTATTTAAGCCCTTGGCAACGCAAACGCTCGTTGACGCGCGCGAGCAGTGTGGGTGCAATAATTGAATAACAGATTCCTAAATTTATTTTGCAACGCTCGCACACGCGACGCAAGCAGTGTAGTCAGGGTATTAGGGTCAGAGTTAGAGTCCGGGTTAAAGGTCAAGGTCTGGTCTTACCTCTGTCTCACTCTCCAGACTGAACTTGATCAGGCCGTCTACAACAGGGTGGTCGGAAGTGATGTGTACACCGCCACGATCAGAGATCAACTCCGCTCTGAGGGGGTAGGGGTCAGGAGTTAGGTTAGTCAAATTACAGAGGCCCGATCCCAAATGGACCCCTAGACCCTATGCACATGCCGAGATCAGAGAGGATTTGAAAAGTGTGAGCAATATGATAATAGCTTCACTTGCTCACTGAAAGGATAGGTGGATGTTTAACCATATTGCATATACCCATCACATCCTGTCAGTCCATAGGCCATTTGTGATTGGGCCACCAAGGATCGATAAGGACCTGATGAATGAAGAATAAAGGTAAAGACAAACAGCTCCATGTCTGGATCACTCACCTGTCAGACTTGAACTTCCTGAGGATGTAATTGGCCAGTCTCCAGTCTCTCCTGGGGGTGTGTGATGTCTGGGCTGGGTCAGATGAGGGCGCCACACACACTCCGCTCACACATGCCCCATTCTTCTGCCCCACCCCGTTCACCTTGCCTCCATTCTGAACAGGAAAAGAGCTAGATGCCCCCTGCTGCTTCTGGCCACGCCCCTTACCCCGGGTTCCTTGCCACTGGTCCTGATAGAAATCCCTCACCTGCAGACCAACACACACACACGGGTCAAATTCAACCCTCCGTCTCTTTAGTCTAGTGCCATGTCTATATCTGCTATCAGAACAGAGTCATTTGGAAAACAAATTTCGGTCTTCTTTTTCCCCTTTTGGTTTGGCTTTGACCATGTTGACTTTGTAACATACGGAAACACGCGTCAGAAGGCGGTTGGTATCGATTGCTAGGTTGCAACTGATTGTAAAAGCTGAGCTGGAGAGGGTGTGGGCCGATCATGGACCAGGACTTTGTACACATGCACGCACAACTGGTGAGCTGTTTGAGGAACACAACAATAACCCACTACCTACACTCTGCCCAAAGCTACCAGGCTAGGGCCATATGTCAATATAAGTCTGTACCAGGCTAGTGTTGTAGGCCTACCTTTGGTTTGAAGTGCACCACTCCTGAGTAGATTTTGGCATTATTGGACAGCTTGAGAGCATACAGCATCGAACTGAAGTTAGGGTCTCTCACTCCATCCCTAAAAGAGAGACAGGTTCAAATGCAGAAGTCTTTATCAACACCTCCCATCCATTCAGACAAGTCACCAATTATGTGCCTTTTGAGAAGTGTTGATTTCAACTAATATTAACATTCTTTCATAAAGAGCACATTCAACTTCATAAATGTGTTTTCAAATGTATTCTCCTAATGTGGGCTTCTGATTCCTCTCCTACGTTTAAAATGTGTATTGACCAGATTGTTTACTTTCTTCCTCTTGAAAAGCTCAATTATGACCTCATCATCTAAAATACCACTAATTTATAAGACAGTTCTTATTTGATTAACGGTGGTTGGACCCATCAATGTGAAGCTAGCGACAATAAGGATTAGCCGCACTGGTGGAATTTGCGGTTAGGCTTCAGAATAAAAGTATGTTATTGACAGTGATGCAAATGAATACAAATAGTGGAATTATGCCATACTTGAATAGATCATGCTAAAACGAGGTTAGCATGTTATATAAAATCAACAAACGTCTATGTTATTTTGACAAAGATCTGTTGAAACCACACTCAATGTATTAGACTTTAGAATTGCATCGGGGTCAAATTTATTTCATTGTACAGCCTTACCTATGAATTGTGGATCAATGACATGGGGTATCAGTCTACTCAGTGATACCCAGAGAACCTTAGCATCGTAGCTCTGCGGGATTCTGAAACCACTGTGAATTGAGCAACATGTATTGTACCAGTCAACCAACTATGTGTATTGAACACTACTCCAGAGGGAAAAACAATGCAACGTGGATGTTTGGGAGTCTGAGAACTTTGGGAAAAAAGTACTTGGGTATTGAGTAGACTGATACACCATTTCAGTGATCCCAAATACAACCCTGTTTAACATTAACTACTCTAAATATGGCATGATTCCACCAATTGTAACCTTCTGCGTCTCAACGAGGGACTTTTAATTTAAAGGCGAATCGCAAATTCTACTTTTGTGGCTAACTTCACAATACATAACCATATCAGATCAGGCCCCACTAGCCAGACGAAGCTAGGTGGCTGCTTTAACGTTAGCTTTGGGAAACAGGGTAGCTCGTTTTTTTCTTCGTGAACTGAAGTTCAATTTCAATAGGCGAACAACAAGTGGCTACCTAGTGAATACTTACTCACAAGGATTCCCAAATCATTGCTAAGAATATTGAAAATGACTGCAGTTTCTACTGGTAATTGTTTTCAGGCTGGTTGCACATTGGTGCTAACAATCCCAGAAGTTGCTAATAACATCTGCATCAAAGATATTTGCCATTTTTAAAATCCGGCTTGTTTGGTGGCGGTTGGCTTGCACGTGCAAATGCAGCACACACACAACAATCTATAATACAATTGTGTTATTTGACGTGTCGAATATTGTATCTTTTTGACGAGCAAAGACCCAAACGGCGTTCCATAGTATGTTGTTGGGGTCTGTCGAAATAGAACGACGTCATGCTTGGATCAGCTGCATTTTACTTCAGGTAACATGATTGTGTTATTTGTCTAGCTAATCTGCTAGCTAGCTAACGTTATATATGTGTTCCACTAAGTGTCTGGAGGCCTAGCAATGGCTGTCTATGCCCAAAAGCTAACTTTGTGCAACAGGGAAAAAAATCTGATTGTGATCCGTTACATTAACATCTCTAGCTAGCCAGTAATATAACGGTAACTATCTAGCCAAGGAGAGGGCTAGCTAGCTACATTTTATATAAGGCTTAACGTTAGATACTGTATCTAGCTAGCTAGCCTACCGAATTGCCAACCAATAATCATAAGCCTAATGTATGAAAGTGCATGCATCTCTGTCTAGTATTATATTGATGAGGACGAGTAACTTGAACGATTTGGTTTAGATCATTTATTTGGTGCTGCCTAGGCTAACAATTCATCTTGGGTGTTTGTGGGTTATAATCAAAGTGAAATGTGTCCCATCAACATTGTGCTGATAAACCAATGACTGAAGAGGAGTTGAACGTGTTGTCCTTTTTCCCCCCAGACAATGATGCTTGATGGCAGACATTTTTCCTAGAGGATTACAGTCAGCTTGTGTTGTCAGGCCTGTCTATCCCTCTCTAGATGGACAATATGCTGGATAAAGACGTGGATGACTCCATAGAATGTAATACAACTTTATAATCCATTGGTGAGAATGGATAATGTCTTCTCCCTTTCCCAACACAAACAAATACACACAAGTTGACACAGCAGCAGTGCAGAGCCCCAGGATGGAGGGGTGCTGCACTGCAGGGTGTTGGGAAAAGCAGGAGGCACATTTCTGTGCTAATGTACAATAAAGTATCGGATCCCTCCATGTCATTGTCAAAAGGTCTCTTTGCACATCTCTTCACCCACACCACTGTTTCTATTGCCCCACTGTACAAGTATTCCTTGTATTGTACTACACTGCCATTACTGAATGTATGGCTACTAATTGTGCTAAAGTATCCTGTATGTTCAGAACAAACGTTAGGTTTTACTATGCCTACTTAAATATGACAAAGACTAATGTCGTTATTACAATGCCTACTTTGATTATTGTGAATGACTTGTTTATTGTGAAAGATGAAGAATTCACATATGTTTACTTTGCCAACCAATGAAAGAGCGGAAAAGAGAGAACTAAAATTATCACTTAGAACTTGATGGGTTAAATGAAATACTAACTGAAATCTGGAAACTGACAGGCCTATACCATCTCACTTGTAGCCTAATATGAAATTAACTCCTGCAGAATTTAGTATTTCTTGCAGTACAATGATGCACCAAATGTTATTTATTTTGTCTGGGGAAAAAGAGTGGAGCAATACAGTAAGTTAATTTCTTTCAGTACCTCAAACAAATGCAAATATGGGTGTGTTATACAGTGGTCGAACATTTACATAACAGCTCACTATTTTAACCACGTAGAATATGCATCAACGAGGAAGTTCATTCTCATCAGAAACATGATTTTTTTTTTTCACTGCTTTTAATCTCAACATGTTTGCAAGGGAAGAATATTTAGGCTACACTGTTAAGCGCTATTGCGTTCTCCCCGGTGCGGACGAGAGGATCAACTATGAAAGAGAAAGATTTACAGGTGTCAGCTAGCTAATTTAATTATTTCTATAATTTAAGACATTTATTCTTGAGAGTACCGATATATGCATTGTCATTATTTGTCTTCTAGTGCAAGTTGACAGAAGAGAGGCGTAGGCTAGGCCTACAGTTTATCTGACTAGACAAGTTGATTTAAATAGCCTATTACATTTCGGAAATTAATGTGGCTTAAGTGTTTCTCCCCCCCCCAACACCAACGTGAAGAAAGTTGTCCCGCCGTCATACAATGAGGCTAGTGTCAGATGCACAAGGCCCGTTGCTTCTCGCCACTATCCAGTCTAAGTAGCCACGTCCTCTGAAGTATCTGGTCTGCTAGTTCCGCCTCTGACTTCGTTATACACTGACTATAGGCTACATGTAACGCTGTTTTTCCGTCTTTGTTTACTTTTCTTCCTGTAACATGCACTTGACATGTTGAGTTATAGGGGGCTGCTAGCAGGATGTAGTGGGGCCGCGCGTTCTAAATTCGTTTATGGTTTACGTTCCAAAAAAGGTACTGTATTCTTGAAACAATAGCCAAACGAGGGCTTTACAATGATGGTGAACATTTCGAGATGTTGAGGGTTAAAATCTTACTAGAAGTCACAGAAGGTGCACGAAGGGAGTTGTCAACAAGTCTCTCCAAGTTTGAACAAATCATCGATGAAGATAAGTTTACCTGTTTCGAAACTCTGAGTTGTAGATGTCTCGGAGTTCACTTTTGTCTTTGGTTGATTTTCGATTTGTTTCATTCAAGAATTCATAAAAATCCAGTCCAACTTGGCAACGCGTTCTTAAATTCATGGTGATATGCGATTGGGAGCAGCTGGTGAAATAGGCTACGTTGAGAACAATATAGCTATTTGAGTTTCATTGTGTAGAACACATAAGTGATCATGGAGCTACTGAGGAGGATCTGCGGAAATCCTGTCATACTGAAGAAACGAAACCGGACACATCACTACTCGCGGGGGGGGGGGTATCCTATCAAAGATATTTATAACATTATAAGGTTAACGTCTATGCTGGTGTTGATAATGATCGTATGGTAAAGATGAAACCTTCAAAATAAAATCCCGCATTTAAACAATTTTCAATGTGGATAACTCATTCAAAAGATATTGCATTTTAATCAATAGAGGAGACTCGTGTGCAAGCATTGCCATCGTATGTAAAAGACTATAGACTTCATAAACAAGATCTAACCAATAACGGGTTTAACAGAAGACTGTATTTTGGTCATATTAGATGTCAAGAGTCTATACCAGCATTCCCCATGTGTGGGGGGGGGGGCTGGCAGCCCTAACTCACTATTTGGGAGACAGAGATACTTACGAATATCCACCAACAAACTTTATTCTAGAGCTGGTTGAATATGTTTTGAGTATAACTATTTCAGGTTTGATGATGAATACTACCTCCAAACGAATGGAACATCGATGGGCTCCACATTCGCTCCGAGCTATGCTAACCTCAATGTGGGTCTTTTTGAAGAACGTTTTGTTAATAATGAAAACGAAAATCAATTTTTGAATAAAGTCCTGAAGTGGTATCGATATATTGACGACATTTGTTGCTAATAAGGAACGGAAAAGGAGCTGTCAGATGTTATGGCACTACTCAATGACATTGACCCCAATCTCAAATTCACTATTGAATGTGACACTCAACGTGTTCATTATCTCGATATGTGGATTGAGAAATCAAATGGAACCCTGTTTACAACTCTGTATAGAAAGGAAACAGACAGAAATACTCTATTACAGGGGGACAGCTTCCATCCCGAGCCATTAAAAAGAGGACTTCCAAGAAGCAGGTTTTTCAAACTGCGCTGTATTTGCCACTCCACAGATGATTATCTAGAAAAAGCAGCGGAGATGCACATTAGGTTTCTAAGAAGAGGCCATTCGCCACAATGTGAGGATGAAGCTCTTAAAATGTGGCATTGGGAAAAACACGAGATCAACTGCTACGAAAAAAGACCCGCTAAAGAACACTCCGTAATGTTCACAACCACATATACTTGAATTCGCGAAAAGTGGGAGATGCAGTCTTCTTGAGTGGCATACACTGGCATATTTTATCATCGAGGACCTAGTTTTGCCGGCTGAATTTAAAAATCCACCACTTATTGTGTATAGGAGAGTTCGCAATTTACGCGATAAATTGGTTCATGCCAACTGCCAGCCACAAAAGAAAATCAGCCAGGCTCTTTTAAGCCCTCTTCCAAATGGTAGCTATAGATGCAGAGGTTGCGCACAGTGCAACAATATGATGAAGTGTGAATATTTCTGCCACCCACATACAGGAAAACGGTTCCAAATCAATGACACTATTAGGTGCTCCACCACCCATGTTATTTACATTATTACATGTCCATGTGGGCTGTGCTATGTACGTAAAACCTCTCGTTCACTCAAACAGAGAATCAGTGAACATAAACGTTCAATCAGGAGAAACGACAGGGATTATCCAGTCGCACTACATTTTAATGACCTAAAGCATGACATTTCTTGTGGTATAGAGAAAGTTAAGATATCAGACAGGGGAGGTGCTATTAATAATACTCTGAGTAAAAGAGAATGTTTGGGGGTTTTCACCTGCCAGACATTATTTCCTAAAGGACTTAATGATGAAATGCCTATGTATGTTATGTTGTGAATTTGAATATGAATTATTAAGCCCCTATTTAAGATTACTCTGTTTTTCGTACGATGTACCCAATGATTAATAAAAACTTGCTCGGTAGGTCTATGTCCTCGTTGTGGTTTTACAGACGTGTTTAATACGTGTTATTTACACACTTTATTCGAATATTTATGAAATGCATATTGTTATATTTGGTAGCACTTATTTGTTTTTCCTTCGCCTCCAACCCCTTTCGATGCGTGGAACGGATGTGGGTGGGGCTAGGTCTACATAACGGTGCTAATTAAAATTTTAAAAACGCACAAAAGCTTAGACGAAAACGACGAGGCCGATACGTAAGTTTATTAAAGATCAGTGATACTATCAAGAGCAGTGTGCGGCTTCCTTTTTCCGTAATCAATAGAGGAAAGACTTGTTGACAAGTCCCTCCGTGACTTCTAATGAAGATTTTAACCCCCAACATCATTGTAAAGCCCTCGTTAGGCTATTTTGTTTATTTGATTAAAGTTGTTGCGTTACGTTGAAGTAGTCCTGGTTCTATAGTAGTTACCCTTTTTTTACCGGGTAAATTGACTTCGAACACAATTTACAGCAACGACCTGGGGAACAGGGGAGGGGAGATGAATGAGCCAATCGGAAACTAGGTATGATTAGGTGGTCATGATAGTATGAGGGCCAGATTGGTAATTTAGCCAGAACACCAGGGTTAATACCCCTACTCGTATGATAAGTGCCATGTGATCTTTAGTGACCACAGAGAGTCATGTCACCTTAAAGGGAAAGGAACCACTAGGCTACCTAGTACGTTGTACCATTGAATGCCTTCAACTGAAATGTGTCTTCCTCATTTAACCCAACCCCTTTGAATCAGAGAGGTGCGGGGGGCTGCCTTAATCAACATCCACGTCTTTGGCGCCTGGGGAACAGTGGGTTAACTGCTTTGCTCAGGGGCAGCACAACATATTTTTATCTTGTCAGCTCAGAGATTCGATCCAGCAATCTTTCGGTTAATGGCCCAACGCTCTAAACACTAGGCTACCTGCCACCCAGGTGATCGTAATAGCGCACCTTTACGCATTTAAATCAACCCAAGGCCCGATTGCCAAAAAAGTGCATCAGTTCAATAGCTTGGCCTGAAAAATCAAATATTTTTTAGGTAGTATCCTAGTAAAATCACGTTGCTATAGGTTTATATCACCACCTGAGAAGAGAGACACGTGCATACTGATATAACGTTTGTGGTTATATTTAGAAGCCAGACAACAAAGTTTAAATCAAGCCTCTAAAATCAATATATTTTCTATATCTGCATTGTTTGGGGTTTTAGGCCGGGTTTCGGTATAGCACTATGTGACAACTGCTGATGTATAAAGGGCTATATAAATAAATGTGATTGATTTAATATATCCCCAATCAACTGGGATAGAGTGAGGGATCAGTTATGTACAACAGCGAACCAATCAGTTGGTAACGCGGCACAGCTACACCAATCCAACAAGCCATGGCTTGAAAATGAGAGTAATGAACAGCTAAAGGATATCCAGATAGCTAAAATGCTCTTAATGCACACCAAGACAAACAAACTGCTACAATCTGTTGTTAGAAAAGTTAATTAGCTCGTAAAGAAAGTAGAGTCTATCATATCAGACATGCACATACAAGGCGTGCACATGAACGAACAACGAATCAAATCTCAACTCCACTTCCTGGCAGTGCTGTGGGTATAGAACGGAACGCAAAGGATGGAATTCACAAGCGCTGATGAAGCCCTAAACAAGCTCTAAGAAACTTTTCCAGTTGAAGGAGGAGGACCCTCTGCCCTGAGAAGAAGACTGTGAGGTTCTGAGTTATACACTACAGCCCTTACTATATCACATGTGATATAATATTAGCAACTGTTGGCCTGGGTGTCTGTGTGTGTGTGCTGGAAGTAACAGCCCCAGATAAGTGTGCTGGGAAGGTGTGGTTAGACTTGAGCGAGAACAGTGTGCTTTTGTATGCAGGTGCAAATAGCTCAGACAATGTTGCAGAGTTGTCTGACCTCAGCCTCTGGGGTGAGGGAGCGTAAACTACACAGCAACAGCGCCGGAACACCAAAGAGCGCAAAGCGGCTAGGACTAGCCTGAGCGCCGGTGATAGGCTGGGTGAGTCTAAACCACGCCCAGTCTCTACTCTGTGACAGGCCGGCTCGGAAGCAGGAACTACCTCTGTCAGAGTATATTATAATATCTTTGTCAGGAACAAGTCAGTTCTCTGTTTTATCCTGCGTGATGATACATTGAACCCGTATATATACGAAAGTTGCATTTGCCATTCATTGCTTAGTTAACAAAAAATACATAGTATACAATCGGTGACTCATTGTCATACTTATCCTTATACCAGATTGAATTGACGCAACCCTAACAAGACAAGGCGGGAAAGAGCTATAAGCACACTAGGCTACATACAGTGATGCATAAGACCAGCTTATCATCAGTTGAGACAATATTATTTCCCCAAGTAACTGTTCTTCTCTAGGATGTAACAATAGAAGTAGATGATGCCAATGGGCTATATGGTCACCGATAAGACAATACAAAGACGAAATATACCATATATGTCAATAACTGTTCTATGTATGTGTGTGTGTGTGTGTGTGTGTGTGGGTGTATGTGTGTGTCTGTGCATATGAATGGGAGTGTGAAGGTGGGTGAATATGAATACGTGTAGGAGGGTGGGAGAGAATGGGTGTGTGGATGCATAGGGTATATGATATGTGAGCGAAGGAGAATGAATGAGAATTGATGTATGGATTGGTGTAGATGTGTCTGAGAAGAAGGGGCGGTGGGAAAAGATGGGAGGTTTGGACAAACTTGACTTGATTGGGTAAGGGTGGGCAAGGATGGGAGGTTGTGACAAGTTTGGCTTGGGTGGGCAAAGATGGTGGGGTGGGACAAGCTTGGGAGGGGGAGGTGAAGATGGACAAGCTTGCCTTTGGAAAGTGGGAAGTAAGGATTTATCTATACTACAATGTAATTGTATTTATTTTTGTTACTTGCAAACCTTCTGTAAAATGAATAGGAATTCTGGCCAAATTCTTTGCCATTATAGTTCATATTCAATGGTGGGTATTGGCGATAATGGAGATGGACTCTATCTGACGGATTGGGACGGGGGAGCTGGGAGGACATCAGACATTTTCCTGAAGTATGTGTGGTGCCTCCACTCACTTCACTTCTGTCTCTCAGTGAATCCACTCTCCCCAAGTAGAGCCCCACCAGCCACTATACTTTAAGGTATTACAAACTGACCACAATATTTAAGTGGTAGTATTTCTCCAATGTATGTAGAATGACATAATCCATAGATTTTTTGGTACTTTAGGGGAGGAGTAGAAGCTTAAAAGCCCCAAAAGGCATAGTGCCTCAAATTACAAATAAGTACTTCCTTTATGTTTGTTGTATGTTCTCTGTTAAATGTTTGCACAGCCTACATGTTCATACATGGTCACACATTTTAAATGTGTAATTTATACAATAACTATGTATTCATACTATGACTCTTCCACATCCATGGGATGTCCACCTCCATCATATGACATGCTTTATCTGGTTCTTCAATGACAGATGGAACGGACAAGGTTATACTTTGTAGGCCAACTGAATGTAATAAGAAAAATGTCATATTTAAAGAGGAGCTGTGTTGAAGAGGCCTATGCTGACACCTACTGTAGTAACAGCAGAGGTGTACTGATAAATAACAGTACACCAGTTTTCCCTATATCCAAGCATAGGTACAAAGAAACACTTTTTTCAAATTTTGAATGAGACCTTACATGGTGAAAAATACATATAGATTTCATTGTGTATACACCCCCAGGGGCAAAACTGGTGTTTGTAGATGGAATTCAAGCTATATTAGATCAAACTCAGACAGGAACTATTATTTTAGCATGTGACCTTAATCAAGCATTCAGCAAGTCAGACAGACATAGCAATAAAAAAGGGAAATTCAAGGAAACTCCAAAGAGGCTGAAAATGTCCATCTCTACATATGTTTTACAGCACCAGCTGTTCCGGAAGACCGTGTGATCACGCTCTCCGCAGCCGATGTGAGTAAGACCTTTAAACAGGTCAACATTCACAAGGCCGTAGGGCCAGACGGATTACCAGGGTGTGTACTGAGAGCATGCGCTGACCAACTGGCAAGTGTCTTCACTGACATTTTCAACCTCTCAGAGTCTATAATACCAACATGTTTTAAGCAGACCACCATAGTGCCTGTAGTGTCTTAGCTCTTATTACTTATTTATATAATAAGAAAGACTCTGAATACAAGAAATGGAACTGGAGCTTCACATTTACTAAAACGAGTTAGTACCAGAATAACATAGAACAACACTGCGCATGACCAAGGGTGCTCCATTCTTAAAGGGGACATCAGTAATTAACAGAACATAACAGTGCCTGTGCCCAAGAACACTAAGGTAACCTGCCTAAATGACTACCGATCCGCTCACATTAACACCATTATCTCAGAATCCCTAGACCCTCTCCAATTTGCATACCGCCCCAACAGATCCACAGATGATGCAATCTCTAGTGCACTCCACACTGCCAGTTCCCACCTGGACAAAAGGAACACCTATTTCAGAATGCTATTCATTGACCACAGCTCAGCTTTCAACTCCATAGTGCCCTCAAAGCTCATCACTAAGCTAAGGACCCTGGGACTAAACACCTCCCTCTGCAACTGGATCCTGGACTTCTTGACGTGCTGCCTTCAGGTAGTGAGGGTAGGTAACAACACATCCGCCACGCTGATCCTCAACATGGGGACCCCTCAGGGGTGCGTGCTCAGTCCCCTCCTGTACTCCCTGTTCATTCATGACTGCACGGCCAGGCACAACTCCAACACCATCATTCAATTTGCCAATGACAAAACAGTGGTAGGCCTGATCACCGACAACAACGAGACAGCCTATAGGGAGGAGGTCAGAGACCTGGCCATGTGGTGCTAGGACAACAACCTCTCCCTCAACATGATCAAGACAAAGGAGATTGTGGACTACAGGAAAAAGAGGACCGAGCACGCCCCCATTCTCATCGACGTGGGTGCAGTGGAGCAGGTTCAGAGCTTCAAATTCCTTGGTGTCCACATCACCAACAAACTAACATGGTCCAAGCACACCAAGACAGTCGTGAAGAGGGAACAACAAAACCTATTCCCCCTCAGGAGACTGAAAATATTTGGCATGGGTCCTCAGATCCTCAAAAGGTTCTATAGCTGCACTGTCGAGACGGGTTGCATCACTGCCTGGTGTCGTGTCTTTGGCATCATTAAAGTCAAGACTGTTATTTTATCAAATCAATTCTCTGTAATTATTATTACGTGATTAAACTAATCATGTAAATGTAATTAACTAGGAAGTCAGGGTACCAAGGAATCTTCAGATTACAAAGTTATAATTTTCCTACTATAACTTTTCAGATATTTTAATATCTGATCAATTCGTCTTCTAATTAATGAATTATTCTTTACCTCGCGTTAGTCTCATTCCAAACGTCGTAAATTGTTGGTTATCTGCACGAACCCAGCCTTCACTATGAATCATTCATACATCAATTGTCTTAGTAATTTATTTACTAACTAAATAATCACAGAAATGCATAAACTAACAACAATGTAGATATGGTTACAAGGAAATGATAGGGGATGTGCCCTAGTGGGCTAAACCGATATGGCGGCTTGGTAGACAAAGGGACTGAGAAGGGCGCGAAAGACAAAAGACACTACACAGTTCATAATTATAATAATTGAAATGCTAATCCCTTTGCACATGAACGCCCACTCATTCGGGACTAACTGCAATCAATACATATATTTACGCTCAGTGTTTCGTTGTGATCTCTGTTAGAATTTGTCCTTTTCTGTTGGAAAGTTCATCTGAGATTCTCTCTACGTCCCTGGAGTCTTTGGTTAGAATGGAAACTTCAGAGTAACATTTAGAAATGTTCTTATAGAATAGATGTTTTGGCGGTTGTCGGTCTTCGCATTCCAGGTCAACATAAATTCTAGTAAGTAGTAATTAGTATAGAGGATTTGCTCTTATTCTGTCGGTATCGATAGTCTCAGAGTTTAACCATTTCCACCAGTGTGCCAATGCTCCACGTGGTTTGGTTAGGAATTCAACAACCGAGAAATGCATGGTCTCTACTCAAACCTTAGCCTTCTTGGTAATCGAGGTACGCTTGGTCTGGAGGGGGCTTCTCCAGGTGGGGGTAATATTCGGAACAGAGCAGAACAGAGCAGAAAAGGCTGTCCAATGACGCCAGATCAATGTCTGTGCTCATGGGGCGGGCCAATGACTTAGTTAACTTTAAAGGGAATTGGATTCTCTTTCATTAAACAGTTTAAAAGTACATTACATAATTTCACAAATAGTTTCATCTTTACTCATTCATTTTATACAATAATTAGATGCAAATCTCATAACGGAGACTCTTGTATAAACAGCGTTTTGGTAATGTGGCTGTGTTGTCTCATGAGGTCACAAACATTAAACAAAATGGACCGGTCGTAGCTGGATTCTCCACTGACCGGTTACACATTCTCCAAAATATGGATATTGTTCAGTTCTCAAGTTCTGTGAGGTAGAAGAAGTTCCTTTGTTCTGTGAACCCTCTCTCTGTACCGCATGGCCAAGAGAGTCTCCTCCAGGAATTTACGACCTGAGAACAGAACCTGGCTTTCAGAGGGAGAGAGATGGGGAAGGCACGCGCTATACCCAAAGAGGGCCACATCATGACACTGGTATGGCAACTGCTCAGCCTCCGACCGCAAGGCACTACAGAGGGTAGTGCGAACGGCCCAGTACATCACTGGGGCCAAGCTTTCTGCCACTCAGAACCTCTATACCAGGCGGTGTCAGAGGAAGGCCCTAAAAATTGTCAAAGACTCCAGCCACCCTAGTCATAGACTTCTCTCTGAAACCGTACAACAAGCGGTACCAGAGCGCCAAGTCTAGGTCCAAGAGACTTCTAAACAGCTTCTACCCCCAAGCCATAAGATTCATGAACATCTAATCAAAAGACTACCCAGACTATTTGAATTGCCCCCCTCTTTACACCGCTTCTACTCTCTGTTGTCATCTATGCATAGCCACTTCAATTACTCTACCTACATGTACATACTAATGTACCTCAACTAACTGGTGCCCCCGCACATTGACTCTGTACCGGTACCGTCCTGTATGAAGTCTGTCTATTGTTATTTTACTGCTGCTTTTTAATTACATGTTACTTTTATCTCTTATTCATGTCTGTATTTTTTTAAACTGCATTGTTGGTTGGGGGCTCGTAAGTAAGCATTTGTATTCGGTGCATGTGACGAATAAAATTTGATTTGATTTTCTCACTCACACATAAATGTCACATTTATACTGACTTTAAAAAAAATGTCCTGTATATTGTATGCTTGCTTGCTTTATTGTGTTCATATTTCTTATTTTTTAAATTAATACGTTATTGATTTTTAAATTGTTGGGTTTTGAGTTTGCAAGAAATGCTTATTGCCTGTGACATTAAAACAAAAAAATATGAAATACTTAAGTGACAAAAAGCATTACTCAACAACCTGAAATCAGATCTTATGAAATTGAATAATCTCGCCGTAAATCTTCCAGATAGATTTAAACCTCTCTTAGAATGGCTCCCAAAGCTTTCATATTTATTTTCAGTAATACCAATTACCCCACCGAAGACTTTCTTTAAAAAAGTAGACTTCATACAGACTTCATATGGACAAATGAAACTCATAGATTTAGGGACATGTAAAACTTTCCTATTTATTCTAAGGGTGATTTTAACCTTCCAGATGTAGAATTGTATCAACTCGCCACCCAAGGCTTTTACTTGCAACATATTGTTAAATTCACTAAAGAGGAACAATAGGTACATGTTGAAGATGCACATCCCCAGAATCTTTTCCTGTTTTTTTTTTCTCAAAGGATAGAACTAAGAACATTAACGACTTCATAGTTAAGAACACTATAACAACACGGAAGAAAATGACAGAGATTTTACAAGACTCTTTCTAGAGCTGGCCTCTCGGCCAAACTGAGAGAAGGGCCTTGGTCAGGAAGGTGACCAAGAACCCGATGAGCACTCTGACAGAGCTCCAGAGTTCCTCTGTGGCGATGGGAGAACCTTCCAGAAGGACAACAGTCTCTGCAGCACCACCAATCAGGCCTTTTATGGTAGTGGCAAGGCTGAAGCCACTTCTCAGTTAAAGGCACATATTATATAGCGTTCCACTTCCTAACATAAAAGGCACGCTTGACATTATTTTGAAGTAAATGATTCCAAAGGGACATGCACCACGCACATGCAGTGTATGTGCAGCAGGACTCATTAGACAAACGATTTGGACCGGCACTCCAGATATTCTTGTACTCTGTGTTTCTTGTGTAAGGTCAAAGGTCAAAACTGTAATACGAAACCCTGTAGCCCCATCTTGCTTTATTGATCTTCCAGCAGTTGGCAATGAGAGGTTGACCTACAGATTGAGCTCCGTAATCTGTCATTCCGGGATATACGCCAATAAAACGACACTACTGGTCACAGTTTATATTTGACTCTCTTAAGATTAAGGCTAATGACCATCACATCTCTATAGAATCTAAAATTTGTAAGTCGCTCTGGATAAGAGCGTCTGCTAAATGACTTAAATGTTAAATGTAATGTAATGTAAAACGTTGAGGACACAGCAGGAGTATATATATTTTTTATTTAATGAGGGCCCTCACAAGCTCTCATATCAGTGACAAAGTACAGTCTTGTGAGTCAGATTTCAGATATTGATGTTATTACAACATGTAACTATTTCCCCAATCGTCTTCAGGGTAAAGCCTTAACTGTTTTGACATTTCTGAAGAAAATGTCTGCTTTCAAAGAATGTCACAAATGATTGATTAAAGCCAACAGGATGAGTCCAAATCAGCAATTCAGCAGTCATTTCACAGCTGGATGCAGTGAAAACAAAACAGACTACACAACCATTGCTTCAACAGAGGATTCAAACAGCGATCTGTGTTACATTATATAATATTTTGTGAAGGAAATGCTACCTGCAAATTTCTTAGCCAATGATCTCCTCCACATTTACACTTTATGCTCTCAAAATTGCAGTCCGTGCAAGAAAGCCATGTATAGCCATTGTAAAAAACAAAGTTGAACCAAGTCATATTTCATCAAATAATTCCTTTCACTGCAAGCATCCCAAGAAACCAAGATTTACACTACCGTTCAAAAGTTTGGAGTCACTTAGAAATGTCCTTGTTTTTGAAAGAAAAGTAAAAAAAATGGTACATTAAAATAACATAAAATTGATCAGAAATACAGTGTTAATGTTGTAAATTTAATTCTTTTTTATTTATGTTTTATTTCACCTTTTATTTAACCAGGTAGGCTAGTTGAGAACAAGTTCTCATTTACAACTGCGACCTGGCCGAGATAAAGCAAAGCAGTGCGACACAAACAACGACACAGAGTTACACATGGAATAAACAAACATACAGTCAATAATACAATAGTCTA
This sequence comes from Salvelinus fontinalis, assembly GCF_029448725.1. Classification (NCBI taxonomy): domain Eukaryota; kingdom Metazoa; phylum Chordata; class Actinopteri; order Salmoniformes; family Salmonidae; genus Salvelinus; species Salvelinus fontinalis. The sequence goes on along the minus strand of NC_074703.1, from coordinate 19,080,940 downwards.
TATACAGTGTGTGCAAATGAGGTAGGATAAGGGAGGTAAGGCAATAAATAGGCCAGAGTGGCGAAATAATTACAATATAGTAATTCAACACTGGAGTGATAGATGTGCAGAAGATGAATGTAAAGTGAAATATACCTGCTGGAGCGCGTGCTGCTATGGTGACCAGTGAGCTGAGATAAGGCGGGGCTTTACCTAGCAACGACTTATAGATGACCTGGAGCCAGTGGGTTTGGTGACGAATATGAAGCGAGGGCCAGCCAACGAGAGCATACAGGTCGCAGTGGTGGGTAGTATATGGGACTTTGGTGACAACGGATGGTACTGTGATAGACTGCATCCAATTTGCTGAGTAGAGTGTTGGAGGCTATTTTGTAAATGATGCTATGTTGCGAAATAGGAAGCCGATTACATTTTGGATTGGAGATGCTTAATGTGAGTCTGGAAGAAGAGTTCACAGTCTAACCAGACACCTAGAACACGTGGACAAATACAAAAGTCAGAACCGTCCAGAGTAGTGGTGCTGGACGGGCGGCAGCTACGGGCAGCGATCGGTTGAAGAGCATGCATTTAGTTTTACTTGCATTTAAGAACAGTTGAAGGCCACGGAAGGAGAGTTGTTTGGCATTGAGGCTCGTCTTGAGGTTAGTTAACACGGTGTCCAAAGAAGGGCCAGAAGTATACAGAATGGTGTCGTCTGCGTAGAGGTGTACCAGAGAATCACCAGCTATATCATTGATGTATACAGAGAAGAGAGTCGGCCCGAGGATTGAACCCTATGGCACCCCCATAGACTGCCAGAGGTCCGAACAACAGGCCCTCCGATTTGACACACTGAACTCTGTCTGAGAAGTAGTTGGTGAACCAGGCGAGGCAGTCATTTGAGAAACCAAGGCTATTGAGTCTGCCGATAAGAATGTGGTGATGTGGACATACTCGGTATACAAATCCCAAAAGAAAGAAATGATCTCACTCCAATAAATTTTTATAGAAAGTTAGCAAAAATAGATAAGATCTTGCTACCATGGAAAGGAAAATACCTGTCTATTTGTGGGAAAATCACCCTGATTAACTCTTTAATCATATCACAGTTTACCCATTTGCTTGTGGTTTTGCCTACACCTAGTGACCTGCTTTTTAAATTATATGAACAAAAAATATTCAATTTTATTTGGAACGGCAAGCCAGATAAAATTAAAAGGGCCTATTTATATAACGAATATGAATTCGGAGGGCAGAAATTATTAAATATTAAAGCATTAGACCTCTCACTAAAGGCATCAGTCATACAAAAGTTATACTTAAATCCAAACTGGTTCTCTAGTAGATTGGTACGAATGTGTCACAATACAGAGGCGGATGCAAGATGCAAGCAACGATGGTTTAATGAAATAGTTTACAGCATCAACAGGACAGACAGAATATACTCAGACAGAATCCAACCCAGGGCCTAGGGCACATCCTCTGATGATAGCGTGCTGAGAAATCCAAGGGAGTGAGTCCGGCTGGGTAGGAAGGAGCACAGCAGATAATCCCCACAAGGGCTGCGAGAGAAAGAGCACTGACACACGACACAACCTCAGGGAAGAAACAACGATCTGACAACAAGAAACACAGGTTACAGAACATATAAAGGGGAAGATAATTAATTCCAGCTGGCGCAGACAATCAGGCCAAGATTGGAAACCACGCCCACACAAACACAGGAGAGAGAGAGAGAGGCAGTGGATTCATGAACCGTGACAGAATGTCTCATCCTATGTTCAAGAAGGGCCTTTTTCCCTTTATACAGATTACACCTGCTCACTTTCGGTTGCTTGAAAAGGAAATAATCTCAAAAATATCTTTATTTTTTAAACAAGCCATAGAAAGTTGGTTGCAATTTCAGTTTAATCCACCTGAAAGGACGGAACAAATAGTACAACAAATCTTGTGGTTAAATTCAAATATAGTAATTGATAAAAAAACTGTTTTTACCGAAGAAATGTTTAAAAAAGGTATAATTTTTGTGAATGATATCATAAATAGGACTGGTGGAGTAATGTCACACATGCAGCTAACACAGACATATGGAAATGTCTGCTCTACCCAAAATTACAACCAATTAATTGCAGCATTACCACAAAAATGGAAGAGGCAGGTGGAAGGGGATAAAAGTAAGGAACTTGTATGTCGGCCTTATATTAAAGAACATAAATGGTTAAAGAAAAGTGTGATAAATAAAAACATATACCAATTTCATTTAAGGACCAAAAAACTTACAGCTGTGCCATATAAATTGCAAAATAGTTGGGAAGAGATTTTCGATGTACCCATTCCATGGCACATGGTTTATGAATTGATACGCAAAACAACGCCGGATTCAAAACTTCGAATTTTTCAATTTAAATTATTGTACAAAATTCTTGCAACTAATAGAATGTTATATATATGGGGGATACAATCTTCCCAGCTCTGTAGATTCTGCTGTGAGGAGGCAGAGTCATTAGACCATTTATTTTGGTATTGTCCGCATGTAGCTCGTTTTTGGTCACAGGTCCAGGAATGGTTGAAGAATTGCAACATTTGCGTAGAACTAACGCTACAGATAGCAATACTGGGGGATTTGAAAAGCCATAGTCAATCAATCAATAATATAATAATTATTTCAGCAAAAATGTTTATTTTTAATTTACAATCCGTGGAAGCTATGAGAATAGGAAGATTCAAATCTTTTGTGAAGCATCACAGCACAGTTGAAAAATATATGGCAAATATAATCCGAAATGGATGATGTTGGAAGATAGATGGGAAAGGTTGAGTGGAGCTGAAGGGTGGGACTAATAACAAGATAAACAATGTAGGGCATATGGGATCTGTGAAATGTGTATAGGTGCGGAGCTATTGTGAAATAGCACAGTTACAAGTGGAAATCAAACTGGATGGACAACAGAAATAGAGGAAGGACTAAGAACAAACAAGAGAGAACTATTATAAAGTAGACTGTGTCTGTAAAATGTGTATAAGATGTATAAATTGAAGGTAAAAACAGAAATGTTTATCAGTTTACTCCAATTGGGGGATCGGTGGTAGGGTTTGCAGGGAATAATAATAAAGGTATACTCTTTTAAAAAAGTATGTATGTCTATGTAGGTATGTGTATGTATATATGTGTATATGTATGCATACGTGAATAGATATATATATTTACCCCAAAAAATATGGGGGATTGGAAATGATGCAGACAACTACATTGGAAGCAACATTCTTTCCGCAATATTAAGCTGATCCACCCCCCCCCCCAAAAAAAAAAAGAAAAAAAAAAAAAAAGAATGTGGTGATTGACAGAGTCGAAATCCTTGGCCAGGTCGATAAATACAGCTGCACAGTATTGTCTCTTATCGATGGCGGTTATGATATCATTTAGGACTTTGAGCGTGGCTGAGGTGCACACATGACCAGCTCGGAAACCAGATTGCATAGTGTAGAATGTACGGTGGGATTCGGAATGGTCGGTGATCTGTTTAACTTGGCTTTCGAAGACCTTAGAAAGACAGGGTAGGATAGATATAGGTCTGTAGCAGTTTGGGTCTAGAGTGTGACCCCCTTTGAAGAGTGGGATGACCGCGGCAGCTTTGCCATCTTTGGGGATCTCAGACGATACGAAAGAAAGGTTGAACAGGCTAGTAATAGGGGTTGCAACAATTTCGGCTGATCATTTTAGATTGAGGGTCCAGATTGTCTATCCCTACTGATTTGTAGGGGTCCAGATTTTGCAGCTCTTTCAGAACATCAGCTATATCTATATCTGGATTTGGGTGAAGGAGAAATGTGGGAGGCTTGGGCAAGTTGCTGTGGGGGGTGCAGGGCTGTTGACCAGGGTAGGGGTGGCCAGGTGGAAAGCATGGCCAGCTGTAGAAAAATGCTTATTGAAATTCTCAATTATTGTGGATTTGTCTGTGGTGACTGTGTTTCCTAGCCTCAGTGCAGTAGGCAGCTGGGAGGAGGTGCTCTTGTTCTCAATGGACTTTAGTGTCCCAGAACTTTTTGGTGTTTGTGCTGCAGGATGCAAATTTCTGTTAGGAAAGCAAAGGCCAGCTTTTTCAAACTGCTGTGTATATTGGTTCCTAACTTCCCTGAAAAGTTACATCGCGGGGGCTATTCGATGCTAATGCCGTACGCCACAGGCGCCACAGGCGTACGGCATGTTTTTGTGCTGGTCAAGGGCAGTCGGGTCTGGAATATACTGTGTCCTAATAGCCTGGTTAATATTCGTTACATTTAAATTTTGTTTAGATTTTATTTTATTTTATAGCTTTTGTGTTTTGTTGTTGTTGCTTGTGTATTGATTTCAGGACCATGGATAGTAGGCTTCCAGGTCATTTAGGGCTGTGATGCTGGATATGTGTGAAACCACACACACTTCCAACCCCACTTTAGCTGAGACAAGTAGAAAAGTTATTTCTACAAAACAATATGTATCCCATGTAAAGTTGATTACAGTGTATTGCAATGGGGACTATGGAAGGGGTGGAGAATGAGGTGGTGTGTGTGTATATACGACACAGTCCCCCTCCAAAATGAACCATATTTGGTTAGTATCGACCCTACTGAGTATTTCCCACCCACCTTTAGCTGAGACAAGTAGAAAAGTTCTCTCTACAAGCCTTTAAGTATGCCATGTATTGCATTGCAGTGAATGGAGTGCGTGTAGTAAGGAGTCACCGGTACTCTGTATTAAACCCATTGCCCAGCACACAAGACCCATTTAAGTTTAGCAGACTATTGAGTAACTCCAATAATATATATTTGTATTTTATTAAAATGGTGGGATTGGTGGAGACGAGGCAATGAATAGTCATCTCCAGGTCCTGATTGGCTCACTCCGACTGGGGATGAAAACCAGAGGAGGAACAGGGAGTGGTTAGAGGCCAGCCGGAGCTTGCCGCGGAGTGCAGGCGGCAATGAACACGGAGACTTCAGTGTTCATGGTGTGCCACCAAAAACATTGTCTGATGAAAGCCAAGGTCTGACGGGAGCCAGGATGACCGGTGAGTCTCGAAAAATGTGCCCATTCCCAGGACAAATATCCGGTTAGCCGGGCACCCCCGGAAACGAGTGAATAACAGGGCCCATCTCGCCTGCCTGGAGTTGAGGTGCTTGGCGGTACGGAGATATTCCAGGTTCTTATGGTCCGTCCACACCAATCCACTCCTCCAACGCCATCTTAACTACGAGTAATTCTCGATTTCCCACATCATAGTTCCTCTGAGCGGGGTTAAGACAATGGGAAAGGAAGGCACAGGGATGCAGCTTCTGGTCCTGGGCATAACTCTGGGACAGGACAGCCCCCACTCTGACGTTCGAGACGTCGACTCCACCACGAACTGACGGGACTGGAGGGGATGGCTTAAGATGGGAGCTGTAGTGAATCGCTGCTTGAGGTCGAACACCCGGTCAGCTGCTGGAGACCATATGAACGGAACCTTGGGAGAGGTGTGTGCAGAGAGGGGGGAAGCAAGGGTGCTGTAACCCCGGATGAAATGAGCAAACCCCAGGATACGTTGCAGCTGCACTCTGGATGTGAGTTGAGGCCAATCCACCACCGCTCTCACCTGGTCAGGGTCCTTCTGAATATTCCCTGCAGCGATGACGTATCCTAGGAAGGAGATGGTGGAGTGATGGAACTCACATTTCTGCCTTCACGCAAATTTGGTTCTCCAGGAGACGCTGGAGGACACTGTAATAAATGAGGACATCGTCGAGGTAGACAAACACAAATCGGTTCAACATGTCATGGAGCACATCATTGACCAGGGCCTGGAACACTGCGTAATGTTGGTCAGTCCGAACGGCATCACCAGGTATTCGTAGTGCCCGCAAGCCGTGTTAAAAGCTGTCTTCCACTAATCTCCTTCCCATATCCAAACCAGATGGTAGGCATTCCGAAGGACCGCTCCCTGGAGAGGCTCAAAAACTGAGGAGATGAGTGGTAGTGGGTAACGTTTTTTAACTATAATGTCATTAAGGCCCCGTTAGTCAATCTTCTCCACAAAGAAGAACCCTGCGCCGGCGAGGGAGGCAGATGGATGCATAGTCCCTGCAGCAAGAGTCCTCAATGTGCACCTCCATCGCTTTGGTCTCCGGACCCGACAGGGAATAAAGTCACCCCCGAGGCGGTGCGGTGCCCGAATGAAGGTTAATTGCACAGTCATAGGGCCGACGCGGAGGAAGAGATGTGGCGCGGGCAGAGTTGAAAATATCCCGTAAGTCCTGGTACTCCGCAGGAATTGTGGAGAGATCCGAGGCTTTACCCAAGCCCGCCGGGAGACATCCCGGGGCAGCCTGCGCCGACTTCAGAAAATGTGCATGGCAAAACGGACTCCAGTCCATGATGGAACACATAGCCCAGTCAATTAGGTGGCTGTGCCTCTGGAGCCATGAAAACCCCAAAACCATGGGTACATTAGACTTTCATAGCCTCACTGTGGTTGCCTGAGACTCGCAGGTTTATAGGAACAGAAATGTGGGTGACTCTGCCAATAGAGCGCCCATCCAGCACTCTGACGTCCATCGGGATGGAAAGGGGTTGAGTGGAGATGCCTAGCTCCGACACCAGGGTAGTGTCCATGAAGCTCTCGTCGGCCCCAGAGTTAATGAGCACCCGGATGGATTTGGACTGGTCTCCCCACAACAGGGTAGCACAGAGGGGGTTACAATTAGTGAGAGATTGGAACCTCCCCGTACAGCTCACCAGTGTACTCGTACCTACTGATGAGCCTGGTCTTTTAATGGGCAAGTAGATAAGAAATGTCCTGTACCTCCACAATACAGACAGCTTGGTGTTCAGTCTGCGTAAGTGCTCAGCAGGAGACAATCTAGCCAAGCCCAGTTGCATGTGCTCCAGAGGAGGCGAGTCGACAGCCCTCTGTGATTTCCGAGGGCACTCGGGTGACACCGGATTCTCTCGGAAATGTAGACTTCGGGGATTTCCGGGATTCCTCGGAGGTGAGTTGGAATTCGAGGGCGACAGGGAACAGACCCCTTCTCCCTCCTGTGTTCCCGTAGCCGTCCATCGATCCAGATGGTCAAGGCTATGAGGGAGTCAAGGTCCATGGGCAGCTCCCAGGCTGCGAGCTCTTCTTTAATCACCTCCGATAATCCATGAAGGAACGTGTCGAACAGGGCTTCCGGGTTGACATAGTTGGAGCAGCTTACGAGCAGCCTGCAGGCAGGATCAGGGTCAGGACAGGCAGAAACTGGGAAGACTAGAAAAAGCAAAAACTAGAGCACAGGAAACACAGGAACACGCTGGTGGGACTTGACGGGACAAGACGAACTGGCAACAGACGAACAGAAAACACGGGTATAAATACACATGAGGTAATGGGAGACACCTGGTGGGTGTTGGAGACAATTACAAGATAGGTGAAACAGATCTGGGTGTGACAAGCCTACACAATCGCTTTCAATATACCAGTGTTTGTGTAAACCTTCAAAAGAATTGCTGGTATAAAAAATAGAATACATCAAATTATCCATGTATTTTTTCAAAGGTGGTTGCAATGCAGTGAAACGTTTGTCCTGCACTGGTGTGTTATTCCCAAAGTTTAGCATGTCTTTCCATGGCAACTACCCATTGTGAACTAACAATTGTGCAATGTGCATAGATACAGATGTCTAATTTAAAATGATTTTCTATGTTGAATGTCTTGTGTTCTTGTTTGGAAGGGATATGTGGAATAACCTGCACGGGCTCTTTCTGTCCTCTAAACATCAGTAAATGAAGTGAATGCAAGTCTGTGGTACCGTAGTGTACTGGAGTTGACCTAATTTCACTATGGTGAGTAAAATAATTGAAATGTGATCCATTGACTTCACCAGCATGCTGTTTTACGTTTTTTCTTCTCTAACACTTTCCCTATATCTAGGCGAATGATGGTGGATCAGCATCATTTCATGGGGACTGGATCAAAACGGGAAGAGGACCTTGTGTCTGCCTCTGAGCAGACCTCTTTGAATTCTTCAAGGTAGCAGACCCCCTGCTGAATGTTTGAAAGAAATTGTGGAGACAGTGTAGGGGGAAAATGAGTGTTCCTTCAGAGATCATGTATTTGCCTAGTGTACCTGTTACCATGTAACTGCACTGGCACAATACACATAAATCACTGCCAACTGTTTATCAAATCAAATCAAATGTATTTATATAGCCCTTCTTACATCAGCTGATATCTCAAAGTGCTGTACAGAAACCCAGCCTAAAACCCCAAACAGCAAGCAATGCAGGTGTAGAAGCACGGTGGCTAGGAAAAACTCCCTAGAAAGGCCAAAACCTAGGAAGAAACCTAGAGAGGAACCAGGCTATGAGGGGTGGCCAGTCCTCTTCTGGCTGTGCCGGGTGGAGATTATAACAGAACATGGCCAAGATGTTCAAATGTTCATAAATGACCAGCATGGTAAAATAATAATAATCACAGTAGTTGTCGAGGGTGCAGCAAGTCAGCACCTCAGGAGTAAATGTCAGTTGGCTTTTCATAGCCGATCATTAAGAGTATCTCTACCGCTCCTGCGGTCTCTAGAGAGTTGAAAACAGCAGGTCTGGGACAGGTAGCACGTCCGGTAAACAGGTCAGGGTTCCATAGCCGCAGGCAGAACAGTTGAAACTGGAGCAGCAGCACGGCCAGGTGGACTGGGGACAGCAAGGAGTCATCATGCCAGGTAGTCCTGAGGCATGGTCCTTGGGCTCAGGTCCTCCTAGAGAAAGAAAGAGAGAATTAGAGAGAGCATACTTAAATTCACACAGGACACCGGATAAGACAGGAGAAGTACTCCAGATATAATAAACTGACCCTAGCCCCCCGACACAAACTACTGCAGCATAAATACTGGAGGCTGAGACAGGAGGGGTCAGGAAACACTGTGGCCCCATCCGATGATACCCCTGGACAGGGCCAAACAGGAAGGATATAACCCCACCCACTTTGCCAAAGCACAGCCCCCACACCACTAGAGGGATATCTTCAAACACCAACTTACCATCCTGAGACAAGGCCGAGTATAGCCCACAAAGATCTCCGCCACGGCACAACCCAAGGGGGGTGCCAACCAAGACAGGAAGATCACGTCAGTGACTCAACCCACTCAAGTGACACACCCCTCCTAGGGACGGCATGAAAGAGCACCAGTAAGCCAGTGACTCAGCCCCTGTAATAGGGTTAGAGGCAGAGAATCCCAGTGGAGAGAGGGGAATGTTTTGTAGTTTGTAGCCTTCTATGACAGCCAACACCCAACATCACAGCCATGGCTTAACTTGCTTTGTATTTCACCCACTATAAACTGGAGATTGTTATCGGTTGTTTTTCTTCTGCCACTAATTGGATAACTGGATAATGAGCGCAACATATGATTTTATGTGTTTTTGTAGATGTTCCACTGAGAGGGTGATCCGCAGTGTTCGTCAGTACGTGGAGGCAGGGCTCGTGTCATGGCATTGCATCCCACTGTCACAGCCTTGGGAGAACACTCTCAACCTTGGTAAAAGAGAGCACTGAATTTGTATAACACGTGATAGGTACAAAAAATACTGCAGGCGAGTGATGATTGAATGGATTACATAATGTTAATTTAGGCCTAACAACTGTCAAAAGCAGGTGATTACCTCTGGGTATTGCCTCTGTCTCAGGGCAGGTTTTACATCTCTCAGGTATAGGTCCAAGCACACCCGTAAATGTCACCTCCACCAATCACAACAAAAGCCACAGGGCAGAGAATTATGAAGTCATCGATGATAACTTCCGGTCCATTGATCATGGTGAGACACTCCTTATATTCCAAACACTAGATTGTATCTCTTGGCTGTGTGTCCTGTTCAATCAGAAACCACTGACTAGGACTTTCCTGGGGGCAAAACAAAACATCACTTGAGTAAAAATCTTTGTGTATGTTTTCATAGAGGGCTGTAGCACCAACGGGAATGATAATGATGTCGGACCCTCCACTTCCAACAATCCCCCCAGCAGCCATGAGTATCCATCTTAAACGGTAGTCCGGTTCCCACCCCAGGGCCCCAAAGGAACGCCATGTCAGAGGTCTTTGACAGGGCAAAGGGGAAAAGCACTGGGTGGATTTGTTGATACTAATGTACCCGAATCATGTTTTTCACAGCATGTGGTAGTAATCAGAGCATGACCCTAAGAAATAGGCCTTTTACTGTCTAGGATGCAAAATTTCTCAGAATCTATCTTCAAAATGTAGGCCTAGTTAATGTTTGCTTTGCATTTAGCTAAAGTTAATGTATTTTATTTTTCTCTGATAGATCTCTCTCTGAAAAAGGACAAACTCCAGCATCTTCTACTGAAACTGGACACCATGAAGGACCCTAGATGGCAATACAGCAGCGAGTACTTACAATACTAATGTCTAATGTCTGTTCCACCCCTAAACCTCTATAAAAGGGACACTGGGGATCAAATGAATGAAGTTGCACAGTATTATCTCCCTTCCTTTTCATTATATTGCACCAACTCCTACTCTACTCATGATTCACAGTATTTGCAGCACCAGTACAGTTTATTTTGGCATTACATATAGGCAGCTTCCTTAGATAATACATCTCTAAAGGCAACAGTGCTTCTACGAGAGAGTACTACAGTATATACATGACATACAGACATAATAACTGAACATGAATCACAATCAAAAACAGTCCAGAGTGGTGTAAGATATGTGTGTTCCCCCTCTCTAAGGAGTCTAGAGAGGATGACAGGGCTCATGCAATTCCTGGGGACAGACAGAGGCAGCAGGTGAGAGGACAGCCAACAACCACATGGAGGACGCGTAAGCAAGCACACAGCAGCTCACAGCCCCTTGCAAACCATGTAGACTCAGGCATTGTTTGGTCGTGCACACTGAGTATTACATTTATTGATTTATTATTAATAAGGTATTAGAGATTTTTGTATCACAGACCTGTGCATATGTTACCCCATCACAGAGAGAGCATGACCCCAGAGGATGGCGAAGCCTGTGACCATTCCCTGCACAGGTAGTGGCACACCTTTCTTGCCACACTTTGCTCATTATCTATATTTAAATTGACCTTCTTGTTGAAGTTTATTTTGTCTCTGCATGGGGAATATGCTGTTGACGTGGAATCTACCAGTCCATCAGCTTCCACTTCAGCCTGGCTACTGCCTTCATCATAGAGTTGCTCAGCTTCATCACACAGTATGTCATCAAGGTAAAGTTGCTCTCCAAGTGTCACGTTCCTGACCTGTTCACTGTTATTTTTGTATGTGTTTAGTTGGTCAGGGCGTGAGTTGGGGTGGGCATTCTATGTTTTGTGTTTCTATGTTTAGGTCATTTGTAATTAGCCTTATATGGTTCTCAATCAGGGACAGGTGTTTGACATTTCCTCTGATTGAGAACCATATAAAGGTAGGCTGTTCACACTGTTTGTTTGTGGGTGGTTGTCTTCCGTGTCTGTGTATGTTGCACCACACGGGACTGTTTCGGTTTGTTTGTTCGTTTGATGTAGTCTGTTCCTGTTCGTGAGTTCTTCGTGTATTTATGTAAGTTCCATGTTCAGGTCTGTCTACGTCGTTTTGTTATTTTGTAGTTTGTTGAAGTGTTTTCGGTTTTCGTCTTTACTTTAATAAACTTTGTTATGTCAAAGTATCACGCTGCACTTTGGTCCAATCCCTACTCCTCCTCTTCGGAGGACAGCCGTTACACCAAGGGATAATGATGTGCATGGGTATATTCAGATTAATAACTAGAATTCAGTTATTTAAAAATATATTATATTAAGTCTACATTACCTATATTCTGGTTGCATTTAGTTCACCTGTCTCTCACCTGTCTCACCTGTTGATAGTGGGACAAGTCGTAGTGCTAGGGGAACAGGGGATCATCACACCTCTGTTCGGGGCACGGTTTAGCCACGCCCTCCAGCCCATGGCCAGGTGTCTCGTCAACGTCTCATGGGCTGTCAGGGACATTCTCCACCCCCTATTGGCTATTGTTAGGGAAGTCTTTCTGCACGTAGCGCTGCTCGTCCAATCTTTCAGGCTCGTGGATGTCAACATGGCTGCTGCTGAGCCTCTTGGCAGACAGGACATGTGATTCAGGTAGCCCAAGGGCAATTACAAGCCAGAAAGCTAATATAACCTAACACTTCTCAGTGATTGAAAGTACGCTTTTATGTTTAGGATGAGGGTTGTAGTTTTTAGCGAGTGATTATTAGCTACAATTATACATTAATACAAATGTCATAATTATATAGACACCCAATATCATTGTATCATAGCTGCACATAGAATACATCCATTCTTTCCGATTATTCATAAGAAAACAACATCATTTTGAAACGGTTACTGAAATCACAAAATGTGTTTACACATCATTCAAGTGGGCTTGAACCATTGTTTTAGAAACAACACTGTCTTGTGTGTCCCTCTAAAAGTATGAAACTTCAGTTTACACTCTATAGCAAACACTAGTGACGCCACATAATCACTGTACACTATAGTTACAGTGTTGGGGAATAGTGAACTATATGTAGTTTAACTAGTCATTTAATTAGATGTTGCAGTACCTTGGTGGTAGTTGAACAAAATTCTAATCTTGGTAGTGTTTTCAGTAGTTAATTACCTTTTTTTGCCATGTAGCTAACTACTGGAACTACACACTACATTGTTGCAATAAGAAAAGAAAATATACATGGAGGTCAGAATTCTTTCTTTTTTGGCATCAGACCTGCCTAATTCTCACTCTAAACACATTTTGTGTGCCTAATTCTCACTACACATTGTTTAACGTCTGTCTCCAGAGTGATCTGCTCTTGCAATATGTAGTCTATGACATTTCAGATTTAGATATGATCATTTTTAACTAAGTAGTTGACTTTAGCTAAGTAACTATATTTTTCTTCGGTGTAACTTTTTTAGTGTAGCTTAACTTTTAGTGTAGCTTAACTCAGTGTGAAGTAATTGATAGCTTGGGTAAACTATATTTTCAGAGTTGCTTCCCCAACACTGTAGTTACATTGCATGCGCTTACATTTGGACTTTAAATCCTGAAATACTAGTCCTTCAACACTGCAAATTAAAGCAATACAGAACGGCTTTGTTCGCATTAAGGCTGGTCCCACACAGTTATTCAGAAAACACATGTTTTTGTTCTCAGATTTACATACGTCCATTTACTCAATCAAGACCTGAACAGCCGTTGAGCTCATTTAGGCCCAACATAATCATATGGAATTGGAGAGAGAAAAAACAATTCATATACATTTTTGTCTGTGTACAGAGTTCGTTTGGCTCCATAATGTCAGTTTTATTTTTAAATAAATAAATTGTTAGTTATTTTGTATCTTCAATGTGAGTCTGAAGCCCAGAGTGTGAGTGTGAATGGTGCATATGTGGGTTACTTGGTCATCTGTTTGCTTGATCACTGGTTTGTTTCGCTGAGCCCTTGCGCTGCATTTCCCCCCTCGACGTCCTGCTACTGGAGTAACGGGACCTGGTCGTCCTCCGAGGCTGTGTCATAATCGTCTGAAAGACCGATCAGAGTGCATTGTCTAATATTGATTTTTCTGCCTCAGACGACTCTTCAGAAGTGCTTTTGTGCCCGTCTTTGGGTTCTCTGATTTGGTGTGTTTTCATGCTGTGGCTCTGCGGCTTTTCTGGGTTTGTTTGGTCCTCAGAGGCCTCGCTTACATCTGCGGTCTCACTAGAAGCGCCCAAAACATCTCTTGACTTATCCATCCTTTCCCCCTCAGAATTTCTCTTCTCTTTTGTGCCAACAGCGCGTTCCCACTGCTTCTCCCATTCCATCTCCTCCTCTTTCTCCATATCCCTCTGCTTATTCCTCTCCTTCTCGTCTTTTGTCACAGCCCCTGTGCTGATGGTGCTGTCACCTTTCCTGCCATTGGAGACGAGGGAGGGAGTGAGGTCTTTAACCAGGGGCTCTGGCATCACCAGTATAGGCAGCATGTCGCCTGTTACGATACTGGAGCCGCAGTCTGGATGGCTGCTGTGGCAGCGTGGCGGTGGCGGGATCAGCGACTGTTTCCTGGTGTAGACCCCATGTCTCCCAAGGAGGCTTCCGGAACCTCCCGAGGCCTCATAGTCTATGCTGAACCCTTCGTTCTGGTAGGAGACCTCCTCGGCCAGGGGGATCATGGGCCGGCCCGAGTTTACCTGTCAATCACGGAAAGAAGGGGCATTTAGAGGGTTGCTTTGAGGTGAAATGGTTGATTTGTGACTTGTTAAGTTCCAACTGATGCAGTGTTGTCCTTGTCCGTTCAAAAGTCTCATTGGTGTTGTTCAGAATTTCAGAAGTACATTGGACAATTATGGACAAGCAGTGTTTCAAATTCAGCACATTTGACAGTTTTCTGAAAAGCAGAGGCCGCGCGACCAGATCAAACCGCCCCTCCATACCCATACACCATCCCCCAGGATGCCTCTTCCCCACAGCTAAACAACATTCTGTCCATGTGTTACTTTACGCACACATTTCTGCACAGCTGAAATAAAAATCCAGCAGCGTATATATTTTGTAGGCTAATTTAAGACGACATGAATGACGTGTAGCTACAACTTTCTCTGTCTGTTGTAACTAAGGATAAAACAGTAGCACATACACGAGCAGTGCGCAAAAAATATTTTTTTGCAATATCCTTATCCTAAATGTGGTGTGAAACCAAATGCATTTAGGCTACATAACATTGCATGATCATGCAACACCAACACCAAACGATATGATAGACCGCACATCATTGAAATTCGCCAGAGTAGCCTGGTTCACCTCTGGCCAGCCGAACTAGCACATACGCAGAAGGTACGGTTGGTCAGAGAATCTGGTCACGCAGCCACTCCGTTTTCGAAATATTCAAAGCACAACACATTAGCATACTAAATCCATCGAGATAGATACTAGATCTATTCTATGACTCAATCTATGATATTCCCCTTACACATGGGGTTGGGTACTGACCATAAATCGTCTTCAGTCTACGATGCAAAACATAAGCGGGTCAGTATTTCACCTCATCACCAAACTCAAAATAATTACATATGCAATACTATTACATACAGTGAGCTCCAAGAAGTATTGACAGTGACACAGTTTTTGTTTTGGCTTTGTGCTACCATGATTAGGGATCATCCTGAATGAATCATGAGTAATGATGCGTGAGCAAGGTACAGAGGCATAAATATCATTTACCCACCAGAAAATGCTAACCTCCTCTGTTATTCTATTAGCATGTCTTGGGGGTATGATATTTGTGCGTCTAACTTTCTCACCCATCATTATTCGCGATTCATTCAGGATAATCCATAATCATGGTAGCATCCACATTAAATGTTTATAAACATTCGTTTCTCATTTACAATAAAAGTGACTCTATTGGGCACAAAAAAAATCTAAAACACAATCATAACAGAGTCACTCTGACCAACCGTACATTCTGCGTATGTGCTAGTTCTGTAATCATTGTGTGCTATGAATATGGGACCACTTAACTTTACTACTTTAATACTCATAAGTGAATTTGTCCCAATAGTTTGTTCCCCTAAAATGGTGCAAAATGAAAGCTAGTCATTGTATCATTTGAAATCCAACGTGCTGGAATACAGAGCCAAAACAGCAAAAATGTCACTGTCCCAATACTTTTGGAGCTATTATGTTACATGTCTTACTGTTGTTACATATCAGCAATGTGTAACATTTACATACAGAAAAACAAAGCAGAACCGCAACATCACATTATAACCACAGGTGCCATACTTTCATTTGCATAATTATGCAATGGAAGTGCATCACATGTACGCATCTAACACACATTACACCGTCTCACTGTCACAACATCACTCTAGTGCGTACGTCAAAGCAATGCATGCATGAAAACTCACCATCTGGAACCCACCTTAAGCTCTACATAAACAGCGTTAGTGAAAAGAGACGTCAGGAACGTAGAGTGAGGAGGGGAGGAAGGAAAGAGGGTCTGATATGCTGAGTTTTAACTTGTAGTGCCGACCACTGGTTTAGGAGTCGGAGCTCAAAGGTTGTGGTTGATATGGCGTTACAGACATGTTTAAAAAAAGATATATTAGTCTCAATGTATTTTTGCCTTGGATTACTCTGTAGTTTAGATAAGTGGTCGATTAGTTTAGATTAGACAGTAGGTAGGTTTCCATCCAATTGGTGACAGATTTTAAAACCTGTATAAAGAAAAGATTTGCGGATAAAAATCCGATGTAATTTAGTCACTAAAACGGTTGCGTTAAATCGCAAATGTGCTTACTATGGTATTGGCACGTGCGCTCTAGCCAACAGCTCGCAGATACAGTGCGGGTATAGCCTACACGATGAGATTATTATGGATGTTTTTATTTGTCAAATGGCAGGCAAGCATTGATCATCATGTCACCAGAATCAGACCCTCTATATTTATTGGAAAGGAGCATCAAGATCACCGTGAACTTTCCACCCTGTAAAGTTCATCATCATTTATTTAATCTGTAGCCTAATAAACCGCATGATTTTCCGAGTCGTAGTGGGAGGATCTCGTGACTCCCAAGTTTACTTGAATATGATGGTTATTATATCAATATTTGCGCTTAAAGGCGTTTCCACCGCCATTTCTCGCATAATTCATTTTACCAACACAAAAAAATCCCACTTTATCGAACGTATTTTGTTTTGTCGAAACTTTGAAAGTTTCCATCAGGCCTGTCGTGACATTTCTTATCTGACATGTACTTTACTTGCATAAAAAGGTTGGATGGAAACCTGGTTAATGACACATTTAGCTTAGATTAGGCTTGTATAAGCATACTATCCTTAGTTGCTTGGTTGTGTTTGATTGTAATAGTCAGTGGGTTTACATGTTTTTGCATGCTTATACTGTATGTATCCTTGCCATTCCTTATCATTCATTCATTCAGTCGACACTGGCCAGAAAATGGTCATTCAATATATATTTTTCACTTGTGTGCGTGCTTTAGTTGCCCTTGTGTGTGTATACAGTAGTGTGTGTGTTATGTGTGCATGGAACAGCCCTTACCACTTTGAGGTGTTTCCCCAGGGCGACAGCCCCTCGTCCGGCTGGGTTTTGTCTCTGTCTCCTCCTCCTCCTCTTGGCCCATCGGATCAGCAGGAAGAGCGTGGTCACTAACAGCAGCAGCATCCCACCCATGATACCGCCAGCTATCCTCACATCCATGTCTCTGAAAGGTGTCCATGGAACTATGGAGGGATAGGAGAGGCGGGTTAGCGTATGAAGTCCAGCAGCTCACACAACGGGTCCATTTTCACTTTGCAACGGCTCATGCTCATTGCCCTGCAGAGTCTTACTCATTCATCCAGACTTTGTTCCTGAAGCCCAGTTGAAGAGACAGTTTGTCTGTTTTGTAAGCAGTCTCTGTCTACAGTTCTTCGAATGGGGAGAAAATACATTCTGGGAAGTTCGAGCAGCCAGTTGCCTGGTTTAAATCATCATATTATGTCCATGTTGTCAGGAGTAGCTTGCTTGACAGTGCATAGAACGGGAGAGAGGGGCGTGTCCATGTTGTCAGGAGTAGCATGATTGACAATGTATGGAGGGGGGTGAACTGGGAGAATCTAAGTGGATCTTCCAGCAAGACAATAACTTCAACCACACATTAAAATCCACAAAGAAATGGTTTATCGGCCACAAAATCAACATTTTGCAATGGCCACCTTAGTCTCCGGACTTAAAGTACATTGGAAAACTGTGGTTTGAATTGAAGAGGGCAGTCTATAAGCACATACCAAGAATATCAAGGATCTGGAAGGATTCTGTATCGAGGAATGGTCTAAGATCCCTCCCAATGTGTTCTCCAACTTATAAAACATTTTAGTAAAAGGCTCAGTTCCGTTATCCTCGCAAGGTAAGGTATTGAAAACAGGGTGTCAATAATTTTGACCCCTACCTTAAGAAATATATATTTTATTACTTGTTAAACAAAATATATTTCTCTGAGCAATTTGATTAGTATCAAAAAAAAATTACAAACATTTGGGAGCATGCAATATACTGTAGCTCCGTTTTTCAATTCTATATTTTATACAGTCATTTTTGCTCGTCTTTGACACATCAAAGGTGTCAATCATTTCGGACTCCGCTGTAAAGAAATCAGACCGTGGGGAAAGTACGCCGTCATTTGCGCACATTCCAAGAATCTGATTTTACAAAGTGGATGTATGTCAAATCATCATGATTTTTGTTTTCTAATAGGCCCACAATGTGGTTACTAAAATCCGATTTAGATACAGTATGTTTGGCTGTTTTCGCGGCATAATATTTAGAAATAGTCAATTTAGGGGTTAGAGAATAGTTCTGTTAACTGCCGTTCGTAACATAGCTAGCCATATAGAAATTGGTGGTGCTACTTGAAGCTGTGTTTAAGTATAATGCAGTTGGTTGGTGACAATGACATGAACATGTACTGGGGTTGACATCCATACAAGCATTACACTCTGATTCTTACCCCAAAATAGGGTCAAATACCATAGCCTAAATGTAGGCTAATTTTGATGGGGGGGCAATGAGGGGATTCTGAATTTTTCCCCCCTTGGGGAACGCGTGAGTGGCGTTGCCATGGCATTTCCATTGTTTTGTTCGAGTTCACTTTCTTTCCTGCATCTATAGGCTACACTGTAATATAATGGAATTGTTCTTTGTTGACTTTCAGAGAGCATAGTGGATTAACCAGTGTTGATCTGCTCTCTATGTTGTGTGTGTGTGTGTGCACAGTACTGTCATTGTGACTTTCACTACCTGTCAAAGAGCTCATACTGTGTGTGTGATCTCTCTTTGTACGTGGGTTTCCTGTATCCTCATCAGCCTCTTCCCCCCCTGATGCATCAGCAATGCTCAGTACTTACTTGGCTGGCTTCTTTGTAGCAGCTCTATGTCGACTGAGGCTTTCGCAACCTCACCTGATTCCTCATCCATAGCGACCACCTATAGGATAAATAATGATATTACAGAGAACTGTACTACCCTACCAAGCAAAAAGGAAGTAACTGCTCATTTGGTCTAAAATGAGTTACTGCAAACATGACCCCCATTTTCTCCAAAACACAACACCATAGAGGCGGGATACTTGTCCACGTGATTAACTTCTTGAGAATACAGGGGGTGCTGTTTCGCATTAGCATAATTGCCTCTACAGATTAAACTGCCTCTTATTCAATTATTGCTGTTACTATATGCATATAACCATATGCCATTGGATAGAAAACAAGCTATGGTTTCTAAAACCGTTCCAATTTTGTCTGTGAGTCAAACACAGGTCATTTCACAGCACTTTCCCTGAGCCAGAAGAAGATTGCAAGATGTGTATGCTCGCTTCAAAGCTCTGCCTATATATGGTCACGCGACCTATGACCCGAAACACACTTCCTTCTTCTTCCTCTGGGTGTCTGGAAGACGTCAGAGGAGAAATGTTTTGTTTATCTTGTACTGACGTGAAATAAGACCTATTTCTTTAGCGTGACCGACAACTTCCGGTTTCTGAGATGCGCGTTTTCAGAGGTGCCATTGTCTTTTGTTATGCTGACGTTACGGATGAAAACTATCTCCGTGTCGAAGTTTGTTTGATACATGTGACCATATCACCGTAATGTATGTTTTTTCAATATAGTTTAATCAGATTATTAGAATTTTTTCGGGAGTTTTGCCGTGTTCCGTTCTTTGAGTTTTTTAACTTTGGACATGGACCGTGCCAGTCGACCAGTACCCAGGCTAAATGAAGAGGGGAGGTTGCCATTGTGAATGGATTGAACGACTCATCAGGACTAAGGACACCTTGATCAACATTCTGATGAAAGACCAGCAATAGTAAGACCCAATTTACGATGTTATTTCATATATCTGTCGTGCATGTGAACTGGTCGGGCGCGTCCAGCCGGTTCTGGCTGGCCTGGTTATGCTAATTTAGCGATACATTTTGTTTTCGCTATAAAACATTTAAAAAATCTGAAATATTGTTTGGATTCACCAGATGTTGGGCTTTCAATGTCTGTACGCTGTGTATTTTTTCTGAAATGTTTTAAGACAAGTAATTAGTTATATAACGTTGGTCTCTGTAATTGTTCTAGCTGCATCAGCACTATATCAGATTGCAGCTGCAATGTAGAACTGTGATTTATACCTGAAAAATGCACATTTAAAAAAAAAAAAACTATGCTATACCATAAATATGTTATCAGACTGTCATCTTATGAATTTGTTTGTTGGTTTGTGGCTATCAATATCTTAGTTTAGCCGAATTGGTGATAGCACCTGATGGAGTAAGAAACTGTTGGAGTAAGAAAATGGTGTCTTTTGCTAACGTGTTTAGCTAATAGATTTACATATTTTGTCTTCCCTGTAAAACATTTAAAAAATCTGAAATGGTGGGTTTATTCACAAGATCTGTGTCTTTCATTGGGTGTCTTGGACTTGTGATTTAATGATATTTAGATGCTACTATTTAATTGTGACGCTATGCTAGCGATGCTAATCAGTGTGTGGGGGGGGGGGGTGCTCCCGGATCCGGGTTAGGTACTCTGTAGAGGTTTTAAGCATGTATTTCATGTAGCAAAAATGACATTAAGTTACTGTGAAACGAAGGTAAATAAAAGCAATATTTCTCAGTTCCACGCTATGAGCAGTTACTGCCTTTTAGCTTGATAGGGCAGTGTAGATTCGGAGCCCAAAAAGGATTCTGTGTATTTCTAACCCTAATCTTAAGTGAAGCTAATTTTAATGTGTGTGTGTTACCTACAGTTGTATTACTACTGGACCACTTATTGGCCTAACCTAGCTATACAGTTAGCCAGGGACGACTAGTAAAACCAACTGTCCCTGTTTAACAAACTCATCTGGGTTTTTACACTGAAAAAAATATATAAATGCAACATTTAAAGTGTTGGTCCCATGTTTCATGTGCTGAAATAAAATATCCCAGAAATGTTCCATACCCACAAAGTTAATTTCTCTCAAATGTTGTGCACAAATTTGTTTATATCCCTACACAGGTGCACTTTGTGCAGGGCAATAAAGGCCACTCTAAAATGTGCAGTTTTGTAACACAATGCCACAGATGTTTTGAGGGAGTGTGCAATTGGCATGCTGACTGCAAGAATGTCCACCAGAGCTGTTGCCAGAGAATTTAATGTTCATTTCCCGACTATAAGCCCTCTCCAAAGCCGTTTTTAGAGAATTTGTCTATGGCGTTGTGTGGGTGAGTGGTTTGCTGATGTCAACGTTGTGAACAGATTGCCCTATGGTGGCGGTTGGGTTATGGTATGGGCAGTCATAAACTATGGACAACGAACACGATTCAATTTTATTTATGGGAATTTGAATGCAAAGCGATATCGTGACGAAATCCTATTTAATTGTGACGCTATGCTAGCGATGCTAATCAGTGTGTGGGGGGGGGGGGGTGCTCCCGGATCCGGGTTAGGTACTCTGTAGAGGTTTTAAGCATGTATTTCATGTAGCAAAAATGACATTAAGTTACTGTGAAACGAAGGTAAATAAAAGCAATATTTCTCAGTTCCACGCTATGAGCAGTTACTGCCTTTTAGCTTGATAGGGCAGTGTAGATTCGGAGCCCAAAAAGGATTCTGTGTATTTCTAACCCTAATCTTAAGTGAAGCTAATTTTAATGTGTGTGTGTTACCTACAGTTGTATTACTACTGGACCACTTATTGGCCTAACCTAGCTATACAGTTAGCCAGGGACGACTAGTAAAACCAACTGTCCCTGTTTAACAAACTCATCTGGGTTTTTACACTGAAAAAAATATATAAATGCAACATTTAAAGTGTTGGTCCCATGTTTCATGTGCTGAAATAAAATATCCCAGAAATGTTCCATACCCACAAAGTTAATTTCTCTCAAATGTTGTGCACAAATTTGTTTATATCCCTACACAGGTGCACTTTGTGCAGGGCAATAAAGGCCACTCTAAAATGTGCAGTTTTGTAACACAATGCCACAGATGTTTTGAGGGAGTGTGCAATTGGCATGCTGACTGCAAGAATGTCCACCAGAGCTGTTGCCAGAGAATTTAATGTTCATTTCCCGACTATAAGCCCTCTCCAAAGCCGTTTTTAGAGAATTTGTCTATGGCGTTGTGTGGGTGAGTGGTTTGCTGATGTCAACGTTGTGAACAGATTGCCCTATGGTGGCGGTTGGGTTATGGTATGGGCAGTCATAAACTATGGACAACGAACACGATTCAATTTTATTTATGGGAATTTGAATGCAAAGCGATATCGTGACGAAATCCTGAGGCCCATTGTCGTGCCATTCATCCGCTGCTATCACCTTATGTTTCAGTACGTTAATACACAGCCCCATGTTGCAAGGATCTGTACACAATTCCTGGAAGCTGAACATTTCCCAGTTCGTCAGTGGCCTGCAAACTCACCAGACATGTCACCCATTGAGCATGTTTGGAATGCTCTGGATCGACGTGTACGACAGTGTTCCAATTTCCGCCAATATCCAGCAACTTCGCACAGCCATTGAAGAGTGGGACAACATTCCACAGGCCCCAATCCAACAGCCTGATCAACTTTATGCGAAGGAGATGTGTCGGACTGCATGAGGCAAATGGTGGTAACACTAGATATTGACTGATTTTCTGATCCACGCCTCTACCTATTTTTTTAAAGGCAACAGATACATAGCTGTATTCCCAGTCATGTGAAATCAGTAGATTAGGCTCTAATGTTTTTATTTAAATTGACTGATTTCGTCATATGAATTGTAACTTAATAAACTTTGAAATTGTTGCATGTTGTGTTTTAGATTTTTGTTCAGTATATATTTGTCCGATTATGACCTTACCTCTAGGATGTGCCTGTCAAAGGCTCGTAGGCGGTCAGTCTTAGCGATGATAACCCCTTCCTCGGTGATGTGGTACAGTCCAGTGGTGGCTAGTGTGGGCTGGAGAGAATAATGCATTTTTGGATTCACCCCCTGCAAATGGAGGGAAGGTGAAGCAAGACAGGATGTACCAAGAACCATGGGATGAAAAACAAACGTTTGTTTATTATCCCTTTAAACGAACTAAATTTAGTCAGACACACATATTATCCCACCGCTTACATCTACAAAGTCCTGGTCTACGGCTTGGATGAGAAGCACCTCGTTCCCATAGGTGGAGACTAGCGTGGCAGGGCTGGAGCTCTCGATGATGAAGCCCTTGTACGTGGTTCTGTTAAAGAGGGGAGGGAACCGGTTCTCTGCTAGCACCCGGACCAGCGCTGTCGCCACACTGTACTTCTTTGGGTCATTCAGCTGAGATGCCTGAAGATGATTGATTGGTGTTTTCAATGTCAAACAGTCCAGGAAGATCCTTTTTCAGATCTATTCGGTTACCAAATTAAATTTTAAAAGGCTCTTAGTATTGGACTTAACATTGGCTTTTTTGGCTTTTTTGATAAGGCATGCTACTGATACTAGTGCTTTTATTATTGTTTCAATCAAGATTTTCTTACCATGATGCGTAGTCGGAGTATAGGTGTCAGATGTCTGTTTTCCACCCGTCTTGTCAATGTGATCTCTGCTGTTTGGTTGTCAATCTGAAACCTGTTTTTGTCTGCACCTGAGGCACATGTGTTACAGGTAAATACACAGGCCACGGGATGCCACACAGAATGACCATATACAGTTGAAGTTTACATACACTTAGGTAGGAGTCATTAAAACTTGTTTTTCAACCACTCCACAAATGTCTTGTTAACAAAATGTAGTTTTGGCAAGTCGGTAAGGACATCTCCTTTGTGCATGACACAAGTAATTTTTCCAACAATTGTTTACAGACAGATTATTTCACTTATAATTCACTGTGTCACAATTCCAGTGGGTCAGAAGTTTACATACACTAAGTTGACTGTGCATTTTAACAACTTGGAAAATTCCAGAAAATTATGTCATGGCTTTAGAAGCTTCTGATAGGCGAATTGACATAATTTGAGTCAATTGGAGGTGTACCTGTGGATGTATTTCAAGGTCTACCTTCAAACTCATTGCCTCTTTGCTTGACATCATGGGAAAATCAAAAGAAATCATCCAAGACCATGCAGTCGTCATACCTCTCAGGAAGGAGACGCGTTCTGTTTTCTGGAGATGAACATACTGTACGTTGGGGCGAGAAGTGCAAATCAATCCCAGAACAACAGCCAAGGACCTTGTGAAGATGCTGGAGGAAACGCATACAAAAGTATCAATATCCACAGTAAAACGAGTCCTATATCAACATAACCTGAAAGGCCTCTCGGCAAGGAAGAAGCCACTGCTCCAAAACCGCCATAAAAAAGCCAGACTACAGTTTGCAACTTTACATGGGGACAAAGATCGTACTTTTTGGAGGAATGTCCACTGGTCTGATGAAACGAAAATAGAACTATTTGGCCATAATGACCATTGTTGTGTTTGGAGGAAAAAGGGTGAGACTTGTAAGCCGAAGAACACCATCCCAACTGTGAAGCACGGGGGTGGCAGCATCATGTTGTCGTGGTGCTTTGCTGCAGGAGGGACTGGTGCACTTCACAAAATAGATGGCATCATGAGGTAAGAAAATTATATGGATATATTGAAGCAACATCTCAAGACATCAGTCAGGAAGTTAAAGCTTGGTCGCAAATGGGTCTTCCAAATGGACAAGGACCCCAAGCATACTTCCAAAGTTGTGGCAAAATGGCTTAAGGACAACAAAGTCAAGGTATTAGAGTGGCCATCACAAAACCCTGACCTCAATCCTATAGAACATTTGTGGGCAGAACTGAAAAAGCGTGTGTGAGCAAGGAGGCCTACAAACCTGACTCAGTTACACCAGCTCTGTCAGGAGGAATGTGCCAAAATTTACCCAACTTATTGTGGGAAGCTTGTAGAAGGCTACCCGAAACGTTTGACCCAAGTTAAACAATTTAAAGGCAATGCTACCAAATACTAATTGAGTTTATGTAAACTTCTGACCCACTGGGAAAGTGATGAAAGAAATAAAAGCTGAAAAATAATTTGCTCTACTATTATTTTGACATTTGACATTCTTAAAATAAAATGGTGATCTTAACTAACCCAAGACAGGGATTTTTTTACTAGGATTAAATGTCAGGAATTGTGAAACTGAGTTTAAATGTATTTGGCTAAGGTCTATGTAAACATCTGACTTCAAGTGTAAGGCTGCAATGCAATCCTTTCAAAATAGAAATATTAGAGCAGTCTACTGGCCTCTCAATAGGCCTTGAAATTGCCTACTGGCGACCTATGGATTAAGCAGACACTATTAGGTAGGCCCACACCTGAGAGAATGGAGTAGAGCAAAGGCGTATCAAGGCTTCTGTCTCCATCTTCGGCATGAATTGGACCAGGAGAGAAATTCAGTAATATGTCCTGAAACCAGAGAATTACTGCATCTTAGAATCCACATGGATTGTTTAATCAATCAATTGTTCAATCTTGACTCCTGACAGTTTGCCCTCGCAAAAGAGATTTATAACTTCAAGTTTCTTTCCTGGTTAATATATTAAGGTTTAATACAAAAAGAAACAATATTGCATGCAGTATGCAGTATGCACATCCATATAATTTGAATTCTACGATGAAAGTACTAAGCAGTAGTCATCACCTGGTCCTTTTCTGTGATGTTGACCACGTAGATGGGGTTGGTGCAGACAACCGTGTGGTTGTGGTCCTGGGAGATGGGTGTGCACGGTAGGAACTGAGGGTAATGGTCGTCCCTGTCCTCCACGTTCACAGTCAGAGAGGCGGAAGTGTTGTACCACTCCTTGGTGTTCGTTTCCTGGAGAAGGAAATGTATTATTTGATCTAAGCTTCAGTAATGATAACCAATATAATGGAAAACTCTTCAACCTAGCAAGACTGAGAGCAAACCCTTACGGAAAAACAACATGATTTCACATGTGGAAAATCACAATTTTTACATGTTTTGCACATGTGTTTTGGAACACTTCACAGGTGTTTCTATATTTCACATTTAAGTTTCTTGTGGATTTTCACACGATCACATAACCTTTTCACATGTGGATAAAAATGTTCACATGAGATTTTACAGGTGAGGATGCCCTGCAAACAATGAGTCATTATGATACACACAGTCACAGCCTGATCTGTTCACCTGCCTTGTGCTTGTCTCCACCCCCCACCAGGTGTCTTCTATTTTTTTTTTCATTATCCCCTGTGTATTTACACCTGTTTTCTGTTTGTCTGTTGCCAGTTTGTCTTGTTTTGTCAGCGTGTTTCACGTTTCTCCTGTTCTCAAGTTTTTCTTTTCTAGTCTTCCTGGTTCTGCCTGTCCTGACCCTGAGCCTGCCTGCCGTCCTGTCCCCGATTTGAATCTGCCTTGGATTATGAACCTCTGCCTGCCCTCGACCTGCCCTTTGCCTACCCCTTTGTTATAATAAATATTCTGTGAATCCAACTGAGTCATGTCACACACAGCACTTTTAACATGGTGTTTTCAACTTACATATTTGACACACTTTGACAAACATTACTACATTGTGGATGTTTATTTTTACAGTAATTATCATTCAACATGTCCTTCCCTGTGATTTTGACTCGCAACCCCTTGGTTCACAGCATTCTTCCGGCTACGTCACAATGTCTGTCAGTAACTGATTTCGACTGTATTGCTACACATTGGACTTCAAATTAAATCCCAACCTTGTTAAATATAATCGCTTTTCTTGACTGTATTTTTATCTTAGTGATTCAGGAGTAACATTAAAGCAGAATAATATACCCCACCAACATTAGACAACTATACAGAAAACCCTCAAATTGCTGGAATAAGTAAATTAAATCAAAGATGTGAGAATAGTCAGAATAACTGGTGAAATGTCAATCTTTGTAAGAACATGTGACAATCAAGAGATGCGCTGTTAAAACCTCTTCAGGATCCGACCCTTTTTTTACATTTTCACCAAAAATGACATACCCAAATCTAACTGGCTGTAGCTCAGGATACTGAAGTAAGGATATGCATATTGATACCATTTGAAAGGAAACACTTTGAAGTTTATGGAAATGTGAACTTAATGTAGGAGAATATAACACATTAGATCTGGTAAAAGATAATACAAAGAAAAAAACACTTTTTTTGTATTTTTTTATACCATCTTTGAAATGCAAGAGAACAGCCATAATGTATTATTACAGCCCAGGCGCAACTTATATTTTGGCCACTAGATGGCAGCAGTGTATGTGCACCAGTTTTTAGACTGATCCAATGAACCATTGTATATCTGTTCAAAATGTTGTATCACAAATACATTTTAAAGTTCATAATTGTGCACTCTCAAACAATAGCATGGTATTCTTCCACTGTAATAGCTACTGTAAATTGGACAGTGCAGTTAGATGAACAGGAATTTAAGATTTCTGCCCACACTTGGGCAGGCCTGGGATATTTTTTTGTTACAACCTCATGCTAATCACATTAGCCTACGTTAGCTCAACCGGGGGGAACACATATCCGGTAGAGGTTGAGGTTACTATGCATATCCATTAGCTTAATGGCAGCTGGTAAACATTAAGGTAACGTTTAATTTTCAATAACTTACTGTTTACTAGTTACAAGTGGGTTATTGTAAGATTCCCAGTAATTTACTGTAGCTAATCCATCACACTCACTGACCTGATTTATGTCAGCATTTAACCACACTCACCCACACTTATGTCAGCATTTAACAAGGCTGCAGAACTGAGCGTGTACAAGCTTAATGTTAATGAACAGAGCACATTAACTGGGATGACATTCCCTCTTTTGGAAGACCCCCTCAAAAAGCCACGCCTGCAATCTTCTGATAGGCTGCCGCTGTTAAAGTATGCTGCCAGTCAGCAAGTGATGTGAATGTTGTCAACAGAAGAGTCAGTAATGGCACAGTAGGTAACTGGCAAGGATGCTAGTGGCAGCAAGTGTCCTGTAGGTTATAGGCAACATGTTGCCAGTAAGTTACTGCGACTTTTCCTATAGACTTACTGACAAGTAGTTTACAGTTAAGAAATTACAAATTCACATCAACAACTTGACATTAAGTTACTGGAAAATGCACAACAACCTCCTCACAGTGCATCTGATTACTGACATTATTTTCCAACATTTGCAGAACAGAAAGTATTAATGCAGTTGCTTTACTTGTACCTGCATAACCATCAAACACTTCAACTGCTACAACAATTCCACTGATGGCTGGCACAATTACCCATTATATTTGACCAAGCCCCCAAATATGCTAATGAATCCCACCAGTACATTGCCCCCACCCATCAAAGCGCTGATGATGGGTAATGATCGTACCTTACATTCAAAATATTGGGTAGAAACCTTTCCAATTATACCTACAAGGTACCTAACTGTACCATGTGAGTTCATATGTGTACCTGTCAAGTGTACCTTCTGACATTTTTGTACTCCAGGTAACAACACTGTACCCTAACCATATCCTTAGTAGTCTGAATAAGTATGAACCTCGTGGTACTACAGAAACATTGATGTACTCCCAACCAAGAGGTTGCAAGTTCAAATAATTATTGTATACTCTACGTCAAGTGTCCTTGAGCACTGTTCGTTTTACGTTGATATTACCTTAGTGGTGATAATCAGACAATTATTTACTTGATTCTGGGCAGCTTTTAGCAAAGTACAGAGATACATTCTTGTCAATAAGTCTGTGGCCATAGCTCTTTCACAGTCACAGATCTGGTGGTGTAGCTGCACTGTAGCAGGACATTTCAGGCTGCTAGTGACCAAGAGGTTATGAGTTCAAATCCCATTTAATACTTTTATTTGTGATCACAGTACAAAATCTTACAGTAAATGAAATCCGAATACAGCAGCATACTGTCATTTTATAGAAATAACACCAAGTTGTTGTGAATATTTTTTTTATTTTTACCTCAACTTTCGGCAAATTGCAGAAATGTATTCTTGCCAGTCTCCATTATATCCACAGACCTGGTGGCACAGCGGGAACTTCAGGTAGCTAGCAACCAAGAGGTTGTTAGTTAAAATCTTAGTTAACTCAAATGAGGTTGAGTCCTAAGTAATCAGCACACTGTCCTTTAACATTAACACATGGATTTAGCTAAAAGAAATACAGTAACTAGTTGTAGATTTTACTGTATTTTTACCGCATCTAGACAAAAACCTACTGGAGCATTACACAACGTTCTAAGAACGTCTTAAAAACGTCTTTGGGGATGTCCCTGCAACAAACCGGGAACTACACAAAACCTGCAGGTGACCATGACTGCTTAAATGTAATTAATGTAAATTATGCCTTTCAAAGTAAAGTGTTCTAAATTACATTTCACACCTGGGCGTTCATATGTGCTGAAATGTTGTCACGTGTAGTGTCATGGTATTGCATTCATCCCCATGTTGTCACATTTATTTCACATTCATTTCACATGAGATCATGTTCTTCAATGTTGCTTCACATGTTGTCACGTAGTTTTATGTCATGTTGCTTCACATGTTGTTTTATGTCATGTTGCTTCACATGTTGTTTTATGTCATGTTGCTTCACATGTTGTCACATAGTTTTATGTCATGTTGCTTCACATGTAGTCACGTAGTTTTATGTCATGGTGCTTCACATGTTGTCATGTAGTTTTATGTCATGTTGCTTCACATGTTGTCACGTAGTTTTATGTCATGTTGCTTCACATGTTGTCACGTAGTTTTATGTCATGTTGCTTCACATGTTGTCACGTAGTTTTATGTCATGTTGCTTCACATGTTGTCACGTAGTTTTATGTCATGTTGCTTCACATGTTGTCACGTAGTTTTATGTCATGTTGCTTCACATGTTGTCACGTAGTTTTATGTCATGTTGCTTCACATGTTTTCACGTAGTTTTATGTCATGTTGCTTCACATGTTGTCACGTAGTTTTATGTCACGTTGCTTCACATGTTGTCATATTAACTTCACATTAAATCACATTTGATCACACGAGTTCACGTGAAATTCATGTGGTTTTTCCGTAAGGGAAGACATGGTCGGGAGACTGGTATTCAGCCCAGCCACGTCCTTCCTCAGCATTTGAGATTTTAGGTTAGCGAATGATGCTGCCTGCAAGATGCATTGTAACTATTTATGATCCGTTTCTCTCCACAAAGTGTTTCAGGATGGCTTTACTCATAAATAGTTGAGTAGATTATAATGTCAGGCCGTGGCATAGTAATAGATTACATATCTTCAGATTATAATGATATTA
Organism: Salvelinus fontinalis; assembly: GCF_029448725.1. Lineage (NCBI taxonomy): Eukaryota > Metazoa > Chordata > Actinopteri > Salmoniformes > Salmonidae > Salvelinus > Salvelinus fontinalis. The sequence goes on along the minus strand of NC_074703.1, from coordinate 19,050,679 downwards.
TATGACAAGGCAGGGAGTGGCACAGTAATAGCCTCTGGCTTTCATAATTATTGGCCTCTGGCCTCAATGTGTTCTTGTTGATTAATGAAAAAGGGGATTAGTAGCAGACATGGGTTCAAATGGTATTTGTTTTCTTTCAAATACTTCAGCTGTGCTTGATTGAGCATGTCTGACTCAATGAGCCCATTGAAATAGTCCAAGGAGTGCAACCCCGTCCATCTGGGACCTCAGACAGGCTTAATCAAAACGCTCAAAGTATTTGAAAGAAAACAAATACTATTTGAACCCAGTACTGATAAGTAGCAGGTCTTACCACAGCGTAGATGACTAGCTGCAGCTGGGTTTTGGTCTCATAGTCCAATGGCTTGTCCAGGATTACTTTACCACTGTTGGGCAGGTCTATCCTGAAGTAGCTGGCATCAGGCTGGGATGAGAGAGAACATGGAAATGAATGAAAAATGGAAATGAATTAAATTAGTGCACAGATGGTCTACCCGAGCAATTGACACAGAGGTGTAATCAGCAAGGTTAGGAGGTATAGGAGCATTTAAAATATAATTAATTTGAGTAGATGTTGGGTTGTCGCTATAAGTGGATATATTGGGTCATTGTTTGAAATAAACAGGAACATGACAACAGGATTCAGCACTGTGGTGAAGTGCCTACTAGAGAGCTAGGCGTTTTTATTGGTAAAAATTCACTTTAACGGCGGTTAATTAACTCTTCCTACTCTCTAAATCCTATCACACACTGTCCCATCATGATTCTCTGTAAATTCAATCTCATGGTACCATACCGAGGCTCTGTCGATGATGTAGGTGACGGTGTCTCCATCAGCATCGATGGCCTTGACGGTGAAGACTACAGAGTTGACTGCAGTGAGCTGAGGATTGATGAAATACAGAAGACCTGTCATTATGCATCTGAAACACAAGATTATATTATCAACGTGTGATGTATCTTTACCTCACTTATGTAACGCGGTTGTATAGTCTTCTCAAGGAACCTTGGTTTGTTATCGTTTTCGTTCAGGATCTCAACCATGACCCTGTATTCACTCTAGAGGTAGAAAACAGTAGTTTCAGAAATTCCGTTTAGGCAGTTCCTCTCCTTAGTTTTGAGTCAGTTCACATTTCCAGGTTTCAGGAGTCAGTTCTAATTTCCAGGTTGTGAATAACATGCTGTAGGCCTAGTTGAGATGGCTTACCTGTATTATGTCATCTTCATAACATGTTAATGCTGCCATCAAAACAGATCCCTGGCGCTTGGAGAGAAAATGCTGTTAATTATGGCGTATGTATGTAAGTATGAACTGTCAAAGATATTAATGTGTCCTACTCAATCAAACCTGGTTTTCTGGCATAAGACTTAAAACAGAAGGACAGCAACAGCATGATGTCTTACTACCTCTCGATCCAGGACTCTTATAATGGATGAGTTTAGCCTGATGGTTCTCCCTTCTAGGTAGAACCAATTGGCGTTCTCTCCGGTGAGGCACAAGCGGATGCTATTGACTCCTGTAGGGTCCCCGGCGATGCTGAGGTTCGCAATGAACTCTCCTACGGGGCGGTTCTCGCTCACCGTCGCAAAGATGTCTGACCCTCCCAGGCAGAGGCTGGCTGTCAATCAACAGACACAGATTTGGGGTCAATGGCTCTACAATTCTATTACCTCAATGACATTTCAATGACTTATGTACATTAGCGTTTCAGCCATAAGTAGCATTGCGGTTTTGGTTTAAGTGGTTAATTTACTAAAACCCTGCTGAGGCGGCTGAAGAAACGAGACCGCTATTCCCCACAGTGAGAGTTTGATTGAACTCTGGCCTACCTTTTATGACATGGTAAGACGTGTTTATTGCCAGCTGGCAGAGGAACAGCCCCCATGGGTTCAGCATCTTCCTCTGGCCTCCTGAGCCTCCAGTCTCTCAGCCACAACTGCAACCCACAGAAACCAGCAGCAACACAAAATGGCAGTGTTCAATTTGTATAACTTAATCTAGCAGACAGGATGTTACATTCTGTATTATGTGCAAATCATTATTGGCAGCATTTAGCTAACCAGGATCCAAAAAAGCTTTAGTGATGAATTATTTTTGTTTTCCAATACAGTTAGTCCAGCACTAGTTGACAATCGTTTCCCCTTTATTTACATCCTGGCATTCACCTCTGGTCCACCTTCTAATACTATAAACCAGTGGTTCCCAACCTTTTTTGGGTACTGTACTACCAACTGAATTTTGTCTGCCCTGAGTACCCCTGAAGTACCCCGTTGTGCATTTTACCAGTAGGACTAGGGTCTCATGAGTCTTCTCAAGTACCCCTTGTGGATAGGCCAAGTACCCCCAGGGGTCCGATTCCCCCTTGTTGGGAACCACTGCTACATACTATTTGGTCCCTCTTTGGTCACTCCTAACAGCATTCTGCCAAGGCAGTTATGGTAACCTGCCCGGTAACATGACATTCACTGCAGCCTCTCTCGTTAAACCCCACCTCAGTGTCCGCTAAGTGCCCTCATTGCCTGAAAGCTTTTTTGGGCTCCTCATATAATCCACTTTTAAATCCTATATAGTTTCCTTTCTCTGACGTTTATTAGGCCTATGTATTATACCAAAACAAGGCAATTTGTGTCATTTACCGTAATTCATTATGACTAATGTTGAGTAATGAACCACTCCTTCCGGTAATCCTTTCATGTTTGTTTTGTTTTATGTTGTTGATCACATTAAACGACTGTGGTTTGATTAGCCCGGGGCCAGTGCCCGTGCCAGTCAATTGTTAGCCTGGGTACCAGTCTGTTTAGCTATTCCACTCAAAGCCACGCTAAACATGTTTGGCATGACATTTCCATATGGAGTTGACAAGAGAGCAGAAACAGACTGGCACCCAGGCTAATCATTTGTTGCTAGGTCCATTTATCAGATCGCTCTGCCCATGACTGTCCGCTGAGTGTCAGTCACGCTCCTTCAGGACCTGGATTGGTCACACAACGTTACTGCTCTCAACTTTACTGTCATAGAATCTTACTTGAATGTATTTTACTGTTTACTACTTTCTGTTTAAATGACAGTGTGTTTAGATGCCACCTGTGGCTCAAGTGTACACATGCACACGCTGCTCAGTGTAGTTATAAGGTTCAGTGTGAGAATTAGTCTGTGCCTGACTCGTGTGTTTGGAAGGTCTCATCTGACCTAACAGCGCAAGAGGATCATGAGGTGAAGTACAGGTACCTCACAATGGACGCCCACAGTTTCCTTTACGTGAGATCATGCGTGCTCAGTGATACTATGCTTGCTTACTAACAGAGATACAGAATGTGTAGTTTTCTCTCACTTTTTCAGTTGACATTTCGTGGAAGACCATGGTTACTTGGTGTTCAGTACAAATAGTTTGGCTCAGTACAAAGATATGATGATTGTGATTACTTTTACAGACGTAGCAATTAAGATTATAACTGCTGATTTGATGCGCTTAAAATATAATTGTCTCATTGTGCCAAATTGGAATAACGACGGCAACATGGATGTGCTGGACAAAACATTAAGAACGCCTTCCTAATATCGAGTTGCTTCCCAGAGTTGTTAAGTTGGCTGGATGTCCTTTGGGTGGTGGACCGTTCTTGATACACAAGGACAAGGACAACAACCTCTCCCTCAACGTGATCAAGACAAAGGAGATGATTGTGGACTACAGGAAGAGGAGGACCGAGCACGCCCCCATTCTCATCGACGGGGCTGCAGTGGAGCAGGTTGAGAGCATCAAGTTCCTTGGTGTCCACATCACCAACAAACTAACATGGTCCAAGCACACCAAGACAGTCGTGAAGAGTGCACGACAAAACCTATTCCCCCCCAGGAGACTGAAAAGATTTGGCATGGGTCCTCAGATCCTCAAAAGGTTTTACAGCTGCACCATCGAGAGCATCCTGACGGGTTGCATCACTGCCTGGTATGGCAACTGCCCGGCCTCCGACTGCAAGGCACTACAGAGGGTAATGCAAACGGCCCAGTACATCACAGGGGCCAAGCTTCCTGCCATCCAGGACCTCTATACCAGCCGGTGTCAGAGGAAGGCCCTAAAAATTGTCAGACTCCAGCCACCCTAGTCATAGACTGTTCTCTCTGCTACCGCACGGCAAGCGGTACCGGAGCGCCAAGTCTAGGTCCAAGAGGCTTCTAAACAGCTTCTACCCCCAAGCCGTAAGACTCCTGAACAGCTAATTGAATGGCTACCCAGACTATTTGCATTGCCCCCTCCCCCTCTCCACACCACTGCTGCTACTCTCTGTTATTATCTATGCATAGTCATGTGTACATATTACCTCAATTACCTGGACACCGGTGCACCCGCACATTGACTCTGTACTGGTACCCCCTGTATGAAGCCCCTTTATTGTTATTTACTGCTCCTCCTTAATGATTTGTTGTTCTCAACTGCATTGTTGGTTAGGGACTTGTAAGTAAGCATTTCACTGTTGTATTCAGGCGCATGTGACAAATACAATTTGATTTGATTCACCTGGTAAGTCTAGGTCATGGAAAGAGCAGGTGTTAATGTTTTGTACACCCCATGTATAATAGTGATTGGGTTCATGGCCCTCCCCCCAGAAAACAAATCAAAACCACAAATTTAGTGTGGCATGTATACCGTTTTTTTCAGCTACAAGGAAAACAACATTTTAACGTTCTGAGAACAGTTATTTTTAGTCTTGCACATTAGAACATCTATTAAAAAGAGTAGAGCCTGACTAAACAGCTGGTAAGGCTGTGGATAATGCAGTGTGTGTCTACTGGTTATTAGGAGTGGAGTACTCACTCTGTCTCTGGATTAATACCGTCTTTAATTCGATTGAAATAGCTTCGCAACAGGAAGTAGGTCTCTGTCACACGGGCAGATAACAGGGGATTAAATATTGAATATTGTTCCATATCCTATCCAGCCCGACTTGACACACCTGCCCCTGGCATATGCAGACGTAAGTGTGTGTTTGTGTTTCCCCCTTTTGTGTTTGTTGTCACCCATATGTCTCCCATGTATGTGTGTGTCTGGGTCAGTCTGGTTCACTATAATGAGCCTCACCCGGTCTGCCTTTGTCTGTTGCTGGGAATTGAGGCTCTAGTTGAATAAGCCTGCGTTGCCCAGTTTGTTTCTTTCTGAAAAGCTATCTGAACTCCCATGCCCTGTGTATGTCACAATTAACTAAACTCATTAAAGTGCTTTTGATAATCACTGAACAAAGCAATTACTGAGCCATTGGGCCTCGCTTCGAGCATTCCCTAACCTTAACGCCATCCTTAACCCCATGCGTAACATTATCTCTAACCCTATCCATAACCCCCAAGCCCTAGCCTCGCTAACGTTAGCCTCCTACTGTACCTAACGTTAGCGTTAGCCACAACAAATTGGAATTGTTATCGTTGCATATTCGTAACATATCATACGAATTGTAATTCGTAACATATCGACGATGGACAATCTGAAATGAATACCCAGGTTGAGTCATAACATAACAAAATGTTAATGATATTTTTGGTCACACACAACCAGATTGTAATTCAGTTCATATTGTGTTCCCTAGTCTAAGTATTGTTTGTAAGTATCACCACTTAGTAAGGAGGTAATGGAGGTCGAACCCCTTTAATGCACATGTAACTCAAGGTGATGTGATGTCACAACGATATGGACATTTGTCAGGAGGCTTAGCACTTCACCCACATTCTTACATACATACACTCATACACACACAGACACACACATTTTTTCCTCACACATACTAACTTACACTAACTTACATATAGGCTCACATCATACTCACTGTCGTCCAGTAGCTGAATGGTCAAAGCCTGAGCCGCAGTTCTCACGCTCGCGGTATCCCTCGCCTATTCTCTCTGTTCCAGCCCCTCGGTTTCCGCCACATATTTCCCCCTGTGGCAGAACTTTCTCCCAGGGTCAAACGATCAGGCGCAGTGACGACAGCACTAAACACTCCAGTCCCGCTTCTCCTACCACCTCCGGTTGAGCCCTGTTCCCCAAGCATGGGAGTGTGGCCAAAAGAGAGAGGAAGAGAAAGAGGGAGGTGTGTGTGTTGGGAGAGAGCACTAAGAGCTCCTGCGTAGAGCACAGACCGGGGGCTTAGCTGTCATTTGGGGCTCCCGAGTGGCGCAGCGGTCTAAGGCACTGCATCTCAGTTTGAATCCAGGCTGTATCACAACCGGCCGTGATTTGGCGTCCCATAGGGCGGTGCACAATAGACCTAGTGTCGTCCGGGTTTGGCTGGTGTAGGCCGTCATTGTAAATAAGAATGTGTCCTTAATTGACTAGTTAAATAACAGTTCAATTTTATATATATATAAAATAATATATATATATATATATATAAAATAATATATATATATATATATATATATATATATCTATATATATCTATATCTATATATATATATTTAACAATCCAGGACAGGATAGCCATCCAGCACAGCAGCTGAGAGAGAGAGAGGTTAAACAGAGAACAATGCTGGCTGTGCTGCTAATGCTAATGACACTAAACCAGCCTAGAGGTGCCAGTAGAGATCTACCACCAAGCCCCCATATCACTCTCACTAGTCACTATGATCCCCCTACTGGGTAGTGTCTGACGGATCACTTGGTGTGCTGAAGGATCGTCAGGACACCCCATTAGTGTTGTGAATCCATGCAGGAAGAGAGGCCTTGGTTTCCCTTTCTTACTACAGAGGCTCTGTTAATGGCAACACAATGCAACACCCCCAGTTAGGATTAAACCGACAAACGAGTATACATTTTGGTGTCGGAATAAAATGATAAATCAGATGAGGAAAAAAATAATGGTTATACAGTAAATCGGTTATCGCAGCATGTTTTCAATCAGCCCCATACAGTATTGTATAGCTTACCTTGGTGGTGTTTACCTTGGTATTGATGTCTATTCTGCTGTTGATTTAAATGATAGTACCGTTACAATCACTTCTCATCAGTTTACAGTACAGCGGCCCTTTTCTAAAGCCAGATGCCTCCCTCTTTGTCTCCATTTTCTTTTAGAGGTCTTAGGGTAACTTGTACCATGCAACTCCTTAATTACTTTTGACAAGGTTTTAAACCTCTTGGCACACTCTCTACTCTCTCTCTCCTCTCTCTCCTCTCTCTCCTCTCTCTCTCCCTCAGTCCCTCTCTTGCTTCCTCCCTCTCTCCTCTTCACAAATGTGCTTTCCCCATCTCTGTAAGAACCTATAGCCAATGGCAGCAGTTGCCTGTGTAGTGCTGCACATTTTCTCCTGCACTAACATTTCATTCTACTTTACCGGAATACCAGCAGGGCTCCTGCCTTGTTGCAGCAAGTTAATAGGCTTAGGGTCTCTAATTGCAGTGCTGATTAACAGCTATTGTGGATTAGACAGGTCTCTATCAGTAGCAGTGCGTGGGTAAAATCACAGGGGTAGGCAATCCAGAAAAGAAAGGCATATTACAACCTATGTGTTGTGATAATTGCGTTGTTTGCTTTATAACCTGTTAGTTCGTATACCTTGACACCGTGATATATAGGTCTAAGGCGGAGACAATAAGAAGACAAAGTGGCCTAATAAATTCAACCACACATTTGTTTCATTACAAAACCGGAGAACAACATCTATCTGGTGAAGCTCACAAAACATTGCATGTAACAAACAGCTTGTGACCTATAGCATAGTCACGTAAGGTAATGTTTTTGACATTTTCGGACTGCTAAACAACTATTGATTTACAACTATTGATTTACCCCAAGTCGCAAAGAAAACAGAAGCTGCCTCCACTGTTCCAGCACCATTTCAACTTCAACATTCCAACATAATATAATCACCTACAGTGCATTCGGAAAAGTATTCAGACCCCTTGACTTTTTCCACATTTTGTTACGTTACAGCCTTATTCAAAAATGGATTAAATTGTTATTTTTCCTCATCAATCTACATGCAATACACCATAATGACAAAGCAAAAACTGGATTTTTGAAATGTTTGCACATTTATTAAAAAACAAACAACTGAAATATCACATTTACATAATTATTCAGACCCTTTACTCAGTACTTTGTTGAAGCACCTTTGGCAGCGATTACACCCTCGAGTCTTCTTGGGTATGGCGCTACATGCTTGGCACACCTGTATTTGGGGAGATTCTCCCATTCGATACAGATCCTCTCAAGCTCTGTCAGGTTGTATGGGGAGCGTTACTGCACAGCTAATTTCAGGTCTCTCCAGAGATGTTCAATCGGGTTCAAGTCCAGGCTCTGGCTGGGCCACTCAAGGACATTCAGAGACTTGTCCCGAAGCCACTCCTGCATTGTCTTGGCTGTGTGCTTAGGGTCGCTGTCCTGATGGAAAGCGAACCTTCACCCCAGTCTGAGATCCTGAGTGCTCTGGAGCAGGTTATCATCAAGGATCTCTCTGTACTTTGCTCCGTTCATCTTTCCGTCGATCCTGACTAGTCTCCAAGTCACTGCCGCTGTAAAACAGCCCCACAGTATGCTGCCACCACCATGCTTCACCGTAGGGATAGTGACAGGTTTCCTCCAGCCTTGACGCTTGGCTTTCAGGCCAAATAGTTCAATCTTGTTTCATCAGACCAGAGAATCGTGTTTCTCATGGTCTGAGAGTCCTTTAAGTGCCTTTTGGCAAACTCCAAGCGGGCTGTCATGTGCCTTTTACTGAGGAGTGGCTTCCGCCTGGACACTCTACCATAAAGGCCTGATTGGTGGAGTTCTGCAGGGAAGGTTCTCCCATCTCCACAGAGGAACTCTGGAGCACTGTCAGAGGGACCATTGGGCTGCAGCGTAACACAATGTGTGAAAAGTCAACGGGATTATGTCATCATGGTAACCACATTTAATCATAGACAAACCTTGAACATAATATGTTGAATTTGTACCTTTAAAACAATGTTAGATTTTTTTTTTTTTAATCTGGGCAGCACCTCCTACTGGAGAATTGATATATCTACAGCTACTCTTTGGTCTCCCGTCCAGGGTTTTTAACCAAGCTCAGCTATGATATTTGCCATTGACTATTACCAATGTGTTATCGTGGGAATGATTGTTCAGAGATCTCCACTTGAAAACCAAATAGATTCACTGTTGATATCGAAGTCATTCCGAAGGGTAGGTTTAGCAGAGCAAATTAAATGTGACCATACGTTATCACTCAAATCATCAATGATGCTATTTAGGACTATATATAATTTACAAAGTCATCAACAGCTATTGTATCAATTCAGAATTGAACTAAAAAAAGACAATACAATAGGCCTAGGATTTCAACCTCAGGTTGATTTAAAATGTAATGATATTGAATTGTGTTTGCTTGTCAACGCAACCAAATATCAACATTTTAAGGAGATTAATCTTCTGCTTTAGATAGTTCCATGTGTGCCACTGACATAGTCTGTCTTTAATTCCAATTTACTCATTAATAATTGCTATATTCGATTCACGTCTCCATCTCAACCACCAATCTAAGTGATCCGTCGTCTAAAATGACATGCCCAAATCTAACTGCCTGTAGCTCAGGACCTGAAGCAAGGATAAGCATATTCTTGATACCATTTGAAAGGAAACACTATTAAGTTTGTGGAAATGTGAAATTAATGTGGGAGAATATAACACATTAGATATGGTAAAAGATAATACAAAGAAAAAAACATGCTTTATTTTATTACCATCTTTGAAATGCAAGAGAAAGGCCATGATGCATTATTCCAGCCGTCGCAATTTAGATTTTGGCCACTAGATGGCAGCAATGTATGTCCAAAGTTTTAGACTGATCCAGTGAACCATTGCATTTCTGTTCAAAATGTTGTATCAAGACTGCCCAAATGTGCCAAATTGGTTTATTAATACATTTTCAAGTTCATAACTGTGCACTCTCCTCAAACAGTAGCATGATATTCTTTCACTGTAATAGCTACTGTAAATTGGACAGTGCAGTTAGATTAACACGAATTTAAGCTTTCTGCCCATATCAGACATGTCTATGTCCTTGGAATTGGGGGGGGGGGGGGGGGGGGGGAATCGATCCCATAGAGGTTAAAGAATAAGATTAAATAAAATCAAACTTTAAAATCAAACTTTAAATGCACTTTAAATAAAGTTTAATTTCATTTAGACCTATTCTTCAACTTGTATTTTTTGTTGAGATGGAAATGTGAATCCAACATATCAATTATTAATTTGTAGACACATTGGAATTAAAGCCAGACTAAGTCAGTGGCACAGATGGAATTATCTAAAGCAGAAGATAAATCTCCTTTAAATGTTGATATTTGGTTGCATTGTCAAGGTAAAAATCTGTCGTTCTGCCCCTGAACAAGGCAGTTAACCCACTGTTCCTAGGCCGTCATTGTAAATAAGAATTTGTTCTTAACTGACTTGCCTAGTTAAATAAAGGTTCATTAAAAAAAAAAATTAAATAAAAATATAATTCAAAATACAGTAAATAGCCTAAAAGTAAGACTATTACAAACTAATGTAACGTTCAACCTTAAAATGAGTAACATGGCCACATTTTAAGGTGACTGTAACTATACATGTCTTCTAATGTAATTATATAAAGTGCGCATGCATAGGTCGTCGTACTCATTTTTAATGTAATCCCAACTGCTATCCAGGTTTTTTGGTTCTGCTATTAGATGAAGCACACTAATAGCATTAATCTGTTGTGTAAATAAACAAAATATCGGACATTTTATTACCATTTGAACTTTTCCGTACTTTTAAATGGTTGAAAGCGCAGGGATAGACATTTGGGTGACAACTAAACAAAAAATCAGACATTGTTTTTCCATTGGAATGTGGTTGTGCTTTTAGATTGTTGAAAGCTTAGTGATGACACATTGGGAATCCAACTTAACTTTTGCCTGTCTTTTTGAGTGGGTGAATGTAGCTTGTAATCTCATTGATCAATGTCTCAATCAAATATTAACCAATTATCCACGTTGAAATTACTTGGTGTGCCCTTATGGGCCTCCCACACTTATGGGCCTCCCACACTTACAAGGTTCAATTAACATGATTACCCATTGGCTTTTACACCGGATCAATGTGTTCAGTGATTTGTCTTTCTCAGCCACTGAGGGCATCTTGTGACTCGATTGCAATATATTCCATAATATCCATTTTGGGCTACTCTGGGGAAATTCAGCATGTGTGTGTTGAGCAATGTTATTATCACTTTCAAATAATATTCACGCCCTTTGAAGTATTTATAAAACCACACAACAAAGATGGTATTATTGTTTTACAAAGTTAACAGCTTCATTCTTTGCGAAACAGCATAGGCCACTTGTTACCATGCAATAAGGAAATTTGCTTTGCAAATTCTGATCTTGGTGCTCCCTCATGTTAAACTACTTTTAAAGGGTTGATTTTACGAGTTTGTCCGAAATAAGCTGCTTTTGTTTATTTTTGCCATTTGAATATATATACTGAACAAAAATATAAACGCAAATGTAAAGTGTTGGTCCCATGTTTCATTAGCTGAAATAATAGATTCCAGAATTTCTCCATACGGATTAAAGCATATTTCTCTCAAATGTTGTGCACAAATTTGTTTACATCCCTGTCCGTGAACATTTCTCCTTTGCCAAGATAACCCAACCACTTAACAGGTTTGGCATACCAAGAAGCTGATTAAACAACATTATCATTACACAGGTGCACCTGGTGCTGGGGACAATAAAAGGCTACTCTAAAATGCAGTTTTGTTACACAACACGACACAGATGATTTAAGTTTTGAGTGAGCTTGCAACTGTCACGCTGACTTAAGGAATGTCCACCAGAGCTGTTGCCAGAGAATTTAATGTTCATTTCTCTACCATAAGCCGCCTCCAACATCTTTTTAGAGAATTTGTCAGTACGTCATAACCACAGACCACGTGAAACCATCGAGCCCAGGACATCCAAATCCAGCTATTTCACCTGTGTGATCGTCTCAGACCAGCCACCCGGACAGCTGAGGAAACTAAGGAGTATTTTGATCTGTAATAAAGCCCTTTAGTGGGGAAAAACTCATTTTGATTGGCTGGGCCTCACCCCAGTTGGTGAGCCTATGCACTCCCAGGCCCACCCATGGCTGCACTCCTGCACAGTCATGTGAAATCCATAGATTAGGGCCTAATTTACAGTGGCAAGAAAAAGTACGTGAACCCTTTGGAATTACCTGGATTTCTGCATAAATTTGATCTGATCTTCATCTGAGTCACATCAATAGACAAATATAGTGTGCTTAAACTAAAAACACACAAATTATTGTATTTTTCTTGTCTGTATTGAATACATCATTTCAACATTAGAGGGTTGGGAAAAGTATGTGAACCCATGCGCTAATGACTTCTCCAAAAGCTAATTGAAGTTAGGATTCAGCTAACCTGGAGTCCGATCAGTGAGACGATATTGGAAATGTTGGTTTACCAATATGCCTTCCCCTATAAAAAACACTCACAAAATGTGAGTTTGCTATTCACAAGAACCATTGCCTGATGTAAACCATGCCTCAAAGAAAATAGATCTCAGTAGACCTAAGATTAAGAATTGTTGACTTGCATAAAGCTGGAAAGGGTTAGAAAAGTATCTCTAAAAGCCTTTATGTTTATCAGTCCAAGGTAAGACAAATTGTCTATAAACGGAGAAAGTTCAGCTCTGTTGCTACTCTCCCTAGTAGTGCACGTCCTGCAAAGATGACTGCAAGAGCACAGTGCAGAATGCTCAATGAGGTTAAGAGGAATTCTAGAGTGTCAGCTTAAGATTTAAAGAAATCTCTGGAACATGCTAACATCTCTGTTGACGAGTCTACGATACGTTAAACACTAAACAAGAATGGTGTTCATGAGAGGACACTACGGAAGAAGCCACTGCTTACAAAAAAAGTCTGAAATTTGCAAAAGTGTACTTGGATGTTCAACAGCGCTACTGACAAAATATTCTGTGGCCAGATGAAACTACAGTTGAGTTGTTTGGAAGGAACACACAACACTATGTGTGGAGAAAAAAAGCCACAGCACACCAACATCAAAACCTCATCCAAACTGTAAAGTATGGTTGAGGGAGCATCATGGTTTGGGGCTGCCTCAGGGCCTGGACAGCTTGCTATTATCGATGGAAAAATGAATTCCCAAGTTTATCAAGACATTTTGCAGGAGAATGTTAGGCTCTCTGTCCCCCATTTGAAGCTCAACAGAAGTTGGGTGATGCAACAGGACAATGACAAAACTCAGAAGTAAATCAACAACAGAATGGCTTCAACAGAAGAAAATACACCTTCTGGAGTGGCCCAGTCAGAGTCCTGACCTCAACCCGATTGCGATGCTGTGGCATGACCCCGAGAGCAGTTCACACCAGACATCCCAAGAATATTGCTGAACTGAAACAGTTTTGTAAAGAGGAATGGTCCAAAATCATCCTGACCGTTGTGCAGGTCTGATCCACAACTACAGAAAACGTTTGGTTGAGATTATTGCTGCCAAAGGAGGGTCAACCAGTTATTAAATCCAAGGGTTCACATACTTTTCCCACCCTGCACAGTGAATGTTTACACGGTGTGTTCAATAAAGACATGAAAACGTATAATTGTTTGTGTGTTTTAAGTTTTAAGCAGACTGTGTTTGTCTATTGTTGTGACCTAGATGAAGATCAGATCAAATTTGATGACCAATTAATGCAGAAATTCAGGTATTTCCAAAGGGTTTACATACTTTTTCTTGCCACTATATTTATTTTAATTGACTGATTTCCTTGCAAGAACTGTAACTCAGTAAAATTGTTGAAATTGTTGCATGTTGAGTTTGTATTTTTGTCGGGACGTCTCAGTTGCACTCCATTGCACTCTTTAAAAGGCGCAGTTCCTGTTTTTGACCTGAGGGTGGCAGTGTTGTGGAGGTTGTGAATGTATCCTCCCTCTGTGGGAGCTGTCAATGTCAACTTTGTCAGAAGTATTGTGTGGAAGGCTCTGCAAATTGTTTTTGTTATCAGCATCTTTAACAGTTGTCTGAAGCATATGGCAGTCTATAGCCTCTGCATGCCCCACTATGCAAAAAACATCAAAGGAAAAGAAAGGTGATGCTTGGCTGTGGTGACACCACCATTGCTCTAGTGTACTCCAGTATCAACCTCCATATTCCCACATACAGTAAAGCTGCAAATATTCACAAGACCAACCACCATCTGCCCACGCCAAAGACCAACTGACAACCCATGATGTATCGCCTTAGGCAGGCAGTTTTGTTCTTCTCGCAGGCTCTCATTTAGTTCCTTCAGTCCGTAGAAGAAAACCAAACCTCTCTCAACCTCAAACAAAAGTCCTTGTGACTCTGGCTGCGTGGCAACGATAAACCCCCCTGCAGTGGAGTCCTGGTGATGTTGCTCTGCGACCTTGCTAATCGAGAGGCAGCAGACTGGCTAGCCGCAAGGCTGGATGCGCTCAGATTAAACAGAACATTGTCTCTCTCCCTGTAGCCAAGGCATGGTCTTACTGGGATAAGGGCAAGAGCAAGGCCTGCCTTTTGCCTTTGCAGTTCATGTGCATGAAATTAAAGGAAAGCCTTGAGGGGTATCCATGTAGAAATAGGGAATTGAAAAAAATGTATGATGCTTTGTTGTGGTGTGTTTTTTTGATTGATTTATGTGTGAATACAGAATATACATTGTGTGACATGTAATGATGATGACATGCACATGTTTGTCCTGATCGTGTCGTTTAAAGCCTTATATATCTGAGCTCCCACAGACTCCACGGTTTATTTTAACTTATGCAATTTGAATAATACAGAAGAGTGAGTCTCCTTTTATTTTCACTCCTGAAGCATGGAAGACCTCAACACATAGAAAGAATAGTAGCGGGCCTCCTGGGTGGCGCAGTGGTATAAGGCACTGCATTGCAGTGCTAGCTGTGCCACCAGAGATTCTGGGTTTGAGCCCAGGCTCTGTAAGAATACAAACATAAGGTAAATGCCTCAGTAGAATATAATAATATATTTTAGCATAAGTATAATACAGGAAGGCAGAATTTATAGTTCAATATTTACATGTGTTTTTGGGAAGAGGGATTGGGGAGCGTGTAAGGGCTGTCTCTCTCCTCATCCTCGGACGAGGAGAGGAGAGAAGGATCATCAGACCAAAATGCAGCATTTGGGAAATAAGCCATCTTTTATTTACAACGACGATGGTAACACGAAAAACAAAACACTTTCAAATATACAAAACAAGAAAACGACGTTGACGAAACCTGAACATAAACTTAAATAACTAAACGTAAACTCACGGACAGGAAACAGACGACATCAAAATAAACGGACAGCCAAACAGTCCCGTATGGTACATACATTCGACGACACAGGAGACAATCACCCACAAACAAACAGTGAGAACACCCTACCTAAATATGACTCTTAATTAGAGGAGAACGCAAAACACCTGCCTCTAATTAAGAGCCATACCAGGCAACCAAAACCAACATAGAAACAGATAACATAGACTGCCCACCCAAAACACATGCCCTGACCTAAACACATACAAAAACAACATAAAACAGGTCAGGACCGTTACAGAGCGAGTGTTTAAATTGTGCAGTTTTTAGCAATCATAATACAAATCTGGTAGCAGCAGTTATGATGTGTGTGTCACATGAATATATATATATACTGACTATACAAAACATTAAGAACACCTGCACTTTCCAGTTGAGACATGTATTGTGTATGTGTGCTATTCAGAGGGGGAATGTGCAAAACATAATATTTAAGTGCCTTTAAAACGGGTATGGTAGTAGGTGCCGATTTGTGTCAAGAACTGCAATGCTGCAGGGTTTTTCACGCTCAACAGTTTCCCATGTGTATCAAGAATGGTCCACCACCCAAAGGACATCCAGCCAACTTGACACAACTGTAGAAAGCATTGGAGTCAACATGGGCCAGCTTCCCTGTGGAATGCTTTCGATTAGTCAGTGCAGGTGGTCAGTCCAATTCAAGTGTTCAGCAGACTAATGGTTTGTAGATAGAACCTGTCTCTGAGCCTGTACCAGATACCATCTGTCCGACGGTAAGGAAGTGAGCAGCTCGTGGCTAGGGTGTTTGTGGTCAATGGTGATGCTGCGGGCATTCCCCAGGCACCGTTTTGAGTACATGTCCTGGATGGGTGCGGGCACGGTCCCAGGGATGTACTGGGCCAACTTCACCCGCTGGAGGGCCTTGCGGTCATTGACAGAGCAATTCCCGTGCCAGGCCGTGATGCAACCGGTCGGGACGCTCTCGATGGTGCATCGGTAGTATTTGGAGAGGACCTGGGATGGCATGTCGAATTTCTTCAGCCACCTTAGGAAGTAGAGACGCTGTTACTCCCTCTTGACAAGAGTGGTGGTGTTGTTGGTTCATGTCAAGTCCTCTGTGATGTGGATGCACATCCTGTTTGTCTCTTATTTTTGTCTCTCTCTCTCTCTCTCTCTCTCTCTCTCTGTCTCTCTGTCTCTCTGTCTCTCTGTCTCTCTGTCTCTCTGTCTCTCTGTCTCTCTCTCTCTCTCTCTCTCTCTCTCTCTCTCTCTCTCTCTCTCTCTCTCTCTCTCTCTCTCTCTCTCTCTCTCTCTCTCTCTCTCTCTCTCTCTCATATCTCCCTCCCTCCGTGTGCCCATTTCTCTATCACTCTGTCAGTCTGTATGTCCGTCTCACTCTCTCTCTAAAAAACTATCTATATCCCACCTTTGCACTCTTTACTTACTCGTTCTCTATCTCGTTTTCCCTCCTCCTGTTTAAAGGCCAATTTCTCCACTTCACCTGATTCTATGCCTGGTGACCATTCTGCCATTGTTCTCATCCATTGACCTTTCTCAGGCTCAGGGCTAGATGTCACGACAATTAAGCAGAGCTTCTGGGCCAGCAGTAGTCTGAAATATGTTAATGAATTTCTAGTCTCCTGATGTAGCTTCCCTGAAATGATCACAAGAGCCTGACATAAAACCCCAAGTTATTGTCCAAGTTGCACTAAGGCTGCATTTATTGTGGTCTGATTTTGTGTTCCCTCCCGCTGAGTTGGCCACTAGTGTGGAGGTGTAAATTACCTCATGTTATTATGCATTAACACCTTCTGTTGGGAATGAAGGGGAGTTATTTTGTGAATAGAACAGGAGAGGTGTTGAAGAACATGCGATTGATGTCATGTACATTCTGAGAGCGTCTATTTTAGATGCTAATGAAACACAGATCTGTTTCACACAGAATATATCTTTAGTGGTGTGTTTGTGGTATGTGTGTGTGAGAGAGAGAGAGAGAGAGAGATGTGTGTGTCCTTACCTAGTGTGCTCTTTTCCTGTTTTCAAAATGTTCTAAAAGTTTTGCCGCTTACGCATCTCTCTCTCACTCCCCCTCTCTCCGTTTATTCCCCCCCCCTCTCTTTTCTCCCCTGCTTTATCCTCTGACACTTTGTGTCTGTCGGATTAGCACCTTTAGTTTCTCAGCAGACAGGTGGGGAACATCATTAGCGCTCCACAAATAGTCTTGGCACGCTCGTCAGTGGGAGAGAGGTGTCACTTTAAAAAACACAACGTCATACATTGGAGTCATGCGATAGCTACGTCGTACACTGCTACACGAGGCCCAGGCGGAACATTTCTCTCAGAGAGTTTGTGAGAGAGACAGAGGGAGAGAAATTAGTCTGTAAACTAAGCTCATCTCTGCATTGGGATCCTTTTTAAATCATAATTAATGGCCTGTTTTGGTTTTCAAACCATTCATTTTACTTACTCTGAAGAGTAGTGATTGGTGAATGATATATTGTTGTATAGCACTCATAGGGTGATGTTTTTGTACAATCAATCATCGGAATGAAAGCTGCCGTCACGGCTCCACTTGATGAAACGCAGTGCAACGGTCTGACGGGAAATCAGTCTTCATACACTGTAATTTTGAATCCGAGAGGAGGCCGCATTTTTTTACAGCGCTCCTCAGATTCTTATTTTACAAATAGTCTTGATTCAAACCCAGGGGCTCAACTTTGGTTTTAGAAGTGAGGGGGACATATATATACAGTACCAGTCAAAGGTTTGGACACGCCTTCTCATTCCAGGGTTTTTCTTTATTTTTACTATTTTGTACATTGTAGAATAATAGTGAAGACATCAAAACTATGAAATTATACACATGGAATCATGTAGTAACCAAAAAAGTGTTAAAAAAATAAAATTATATTTGAGATTTGAGATTCTTCAAAGTAGCCATCCTTTGCCTTGATGACAGCTTTGCACACTCTTGGCATTCTCTCAACCAGCTTCATGAGGTAGTCACCTGGAATACATTTCAATTAACAGGAGTGCTTTGTTCAAGAGCGTCCAACCTTCCCCCTCTCCCGTGTCCGTACGGGAGTTGCAGACAAACTACCAATTGGATACCACGAAATTGGGGAGAAAAAGGGATAAAAAAAGAGTTACCAGCCTCAGAAACTGCAGCCCAAAAAATGCTTCACAGAGTTCAAGTAACAGACACATCTCAACATCAACTGTCAGAGGAGACTGCATGAATCAGGCCTTCATGGACAAAATGCTGCAAAGAAACTACTACTAAAGTACATCAATAATAAGAAAAGACTTGCTTGGGCCAAGAAACACGAGCAATGGACATTAGACCGGTGGAAATCTGTCCTTTGGTCTGATCAGTTCAAATTTGAGATTTTTGGTTCCAACCGCCGTGTCTTTGTGAGACGCAGAGTAGGCGAATGGATGATCTCCGCATGTGTGGTTCCCACCATGAAGGATCGAGTAGGAGGTGTGATGGTGTGGGGGTGCTTTGTTGGTGACAATGTCCGTGATTTATTTAGAATTCAAGGCACACTTCACCAGCATGGCTACCACAGCATTCTGCAGCAATACGCCATCCCATCTGGCTTGCACTTTGTGGGACTATCATTTGTTTTTCAACAGGACAATGACCCAATAATAAAAATTAAGAAAAACCCTTGAATGAGTCGGTGTGTCCAAACTTTTGACTGGTACTATATTTTATTTTTTTATCCAGTCAGATTAACACTCCGAACAGCCTACCCAACTGCTCGGAGGCTTCCGCCAGGTCCTAAAGCACACCTTTGCCTCGTTTTGTATCACATTCCAATGATAAAACTGGGAGGGACAAAAACGCCATTTCAGAATGTGTGGGGGACAGGTCCCCCCATCCCCAGTGAAAGTTACACCCCTAATTCAAACACATCAGCCATGTGCACGATGATGCTCAGTGTGGAATTTCATCACGTCTGCTTTTATTCACTGTCAGCTCAGTCAACTGTTGCACCAGGGTGGATCAATCTTTAATTATTTTACCTCAGGGGTCGAATAATAACTTGAGATATTATGCACTTATAACTCAAACTTTCCAATTAATCATGTATTGATATCACTGTAGGATTAGCGGGAATATTGGAGTTACACATGTTCTCCAGAAGTTATCATTTGGCCTTGAAACCACTTTTGACCTTTGGGCTCCTGAGTGGCGCAGAGGTCTAAGACGCTGCATCTCAGTGCTAGAGACGTCACTACAGACCCTGGTTTGATCCCAGGCTGTATCACAACGAGCTGTGATTGGGAGTCCCATTAGGGCGGTGCACAATTGGCCCATCATCGTCCGGGTTAGGGTTTGGACGGGGTCGGCCGTCATTGTAAATAAGAATTTGTTCTTAACTGACTTGCCTAGTTAAATAAAAGGTTTAAAATGTAAATAAATGAATTCAAGAAGCGTATGTTTCTTTCTGCCTGTTTTGTGTTGAACTTTAAACGAAGACTGTTGAATCATTTTGTTTGAGTGTGGACAGAATCCCTTAGTAGAGTCAAATATTCCTCACAGCTTCTGATCTGCTTGCTCAACGTTAAACTCACACATAAGTGTGTGTCTGTTTTTTTTGAGGTAGTACACAGACATTCAGTGTATCACTAAAAGTGCCAATTTGTTCAAGGCTGTTTGGGGTGTATGTTTCCTCTGTCTAGCGATCAAATATTATGCCTATAAGCCTCTACTGTTTCATGCATGCATTCTGCTTACCAGGCCTTCAATCTTCTTAAGTAAACTTCGGAAGGTTTTGATAGCAATGTTCTTACTTTCAAGGGAAAATGCGCTCTTATGGGGTCCGTCGGGTTGCTATTGCAGAGTCAGAAGGATAGAAGTTGTTGTCTGCAGTATATTTTTCAAGTTCGATCGTTTTTTCATCAATATGTGTCATTGCTACTACACTCCCCTCTGTGTTTACTTGGTCAATGAAGCTAAAATGTTTCAATTTGGCTCTATACTTCAGCATTTTGGATTTGAAATAAGATGTTTAATATGAGGCGACAGCACAGAATGTCACCTTTTATTTAAGGGTATTTTCATACATATCTTTTTTACCTTTTAGAAATGAAAGCACTTTATGTATGTACTCCTCCCCTTGGAAGAAGTCATAAGTATTTGGACAAATTCACTCATATAATAGGGCATTAAAGTAGTCAAAAGTGTAGTATTTGGTCCCGTATTAATTGTACACATGATTACATCAGGCACGTGACTCTAGTGAGAGTTGAGAGTAAAAAGTTGAATTAGAATATTTTTCAAAACTTTCAGAAGTACCTTTTCACAAAGTGTGCTCTTGGGCAGGAAAAGGAAGACACGAGGGATTAACACGATATCTCAGTGAGAGGAAAATGCAGTCAGTCTTGCATTAATTATAGCGCTGCAGGGATGAGAGGAGCTGTGGCCAAACAAAAGGTCACATCAGTGTCTCTGCATGATAATCTGCTCTCCTAGATCTGAGGTAGACCCGTAATATATATTTGACTCTGACAGAAAAGGTATGGTCAAGAATCTCCCGTGTTAGGGGTTTCCTCTATAACCCTGTTCATCCCATTTTTGGTGGTTGTTTCTGCTGTTCTTTTTTTATGGTAATGAATCTGAGAGTGATGTGTGGTCTACTGTGTGCTTAAGGTTTTGCTAACCTCTCTGCCGTCAACACGACGTGTTGAAGGAAGGCCCATAAGGCTCAAGGCATTAACGATTCGGCGGTTCCTCAAATGCAACCGATATTTCCACACCACAGCTACCTGTGTCTGGATAATTCCCTACCAGTTATTTTCGGTCGATGATGTGTAAGTTCAAAGCGGTTGATAAGATTTTTGTCATCTTACACGGCAATTGTTGAGAGGGTTCAGTTGTCTCTCAACCTATTTGACATAATATTGCATTCCCATAACTTTTTATCACAGCACCTCTTTTCCATAGAGGATTGCAGTGTCTGACATGTAACCTAGCAACAAACTAAAGTTTCCCCCAACTTGCCAGTGTCTGCCTGCAGTTGTGGCTTCAAAAACCAAGCTGATATCAACTCCAGTGTGCCTTTCTCACCCCTAAGTTATAGTACTCCACATATTTTCAGAGCTTCTTCTTGAAGGCCCCAGGCTCGACACTCAAGGGCCCTGTCTGATACGTAAAAACGGTGTCCTCACACGATCCTGTCCTTACAATTTTCTGTTTTATGACATTTTGATGGACAATAAAGCATATGAAATTGAATCTCAAGTATTCATTGACACGACGTGTTGATTGGTGAGAGAAAGGCGTGTGTGAGATGATGCTAGGCCTATGTTTATTAACGACGAGTTCCTAGGGACACTGAGTGATTGTCGGTGAGTTACAGTACAGTAGACTATAATCAGTTGCATAACGAGCCCCCTGCAGTGGGGTTGTGTGTTCTGCTCGATACGTCACTAAGCCGCTGTTTGTCCATTCAGTCTATAGGGAGATTGTTAAATAATGCCGATGTAATCACTGACTAACTGTAGCTCTCTGTGGACCAACACCATGGCGCCAACAAGAGTTGTGATGTTGATGTTGTTGATGATGCTGTGCCTTCGACAGTGGTGATCGGCTTGCATAGTTTGATTAAATGTACATGTATAATGTGATTAGGGGGGAAAATAATGAATTAATCATGTACAACTTGATCTCTGGAATATACATGATTTAACTATGAAATACAGTGGGGAGAACAAGTATTTGAAACACTGCCAATTTTGCAGGTTTTCCTACTTACAAAGCATGTAGAGGTCTGTAATTTTTATCATAGGTACACTTCAACTGTGAGAGACGGAATCTAAAACAAAAATCCAGAAAATCACATTGTATGATTTTTAAGTAATTATTTTGCATTGTTTTGCATGACATAAGTATTTGATCACCTACCAACCAGTAAGAATGCCGGCTCTCACAGACCTGTTAGTTTTTCTTTAAGAAGCCATCCTGTTCTCCACTCATTACCTGTATTAACTGCACCTGTTTGAACTCGTTACCTGTATAAAAGACAGCTGTCCACACACTCAATCAAACAGACTCCAACCTCTCCACAATGGCCAAGACCAGAGAGCTGTGTAAGGACATCAGGGGTAAAATTGTAGACCTACACAAAGCTGGGATGGGCTACAGGACAATAGGCAAGCAGCTTGGTGAGAAAGCAACAACTGTTGGTGTAATTATTAGAAAATGGAAGAAGTTCAAGATGACGGTCAATCACCCTCGGTCTGGGGCTCCATGCAAGATCTCTCCTCGTGGGGCATCAATGATCATGAGGAAGGTGAGGGATCAGCCCAGAACTACACGGCAGGACCTGGTCAATGACCTGAAGAGAGCTGGGACCACAGTCTCAAAGAAAACCATTAGTAACACACTACGCCGTCATGGATTAAAATCCTGCAGCGCACGCAAGGTCCCCCTGGTCAAGCCAGCGCATGTCCAGGCCCGTCTGAAGTTTGCCAATGACCATCTGGATGATCCAGAGGAGGAATGGGAGAAGCTCATGTGGTCTGATGAGACAAAAATAGAGCTTTTTGGTCTAAACTCCACTCGCCGTGTTTGGAGGAAGAAGAAGGATGAGTACAACCCCAAGAACACCATCCCAACCGTGAAGCATGAAGGTGGAAACATCATTCTTTGGGGATGCTTTTCTGCAAAGGGGACAGGACGACTGCACCGTATTGAGGGGAGGATGGATGGGGCCATGTATCGCGAGATCTTGGCCAACAACCTCCTTCCCTCAGTAAGAGTATTGAAGATGGGTCGTGGCTGGGTCTTCCAGCATGACAACAACCCGAAACACACAGCCAGGGCAACTAAGGAGTGGCTCCGTAAGAAGCATCTCAAGGTCCTGGAGTGGCCTAGCCAGTCTCCAGACCTGAACCCAATAGAACATCTTTGGAGGGAGCTGAAAGTCCGCATTGCCCAGCGACAGCCCCGAAACCTGAAGGATCTGGAGAAGGTCTGTATGGAGGAGTGGGCCAAAATCCCTACTGCAGTGTGTGCAAACCTGGTCAAGAACTACAGGAAACGTATCATCTCTGTAATTGCAAACAAAGGTTTCTGTACCAAATATTAAGTTCTGCTTTTCTGATGTATCAAATACTTATGTCATGCAATAAAATGCAAATTAATTACTTAAAAATCATACAATGTGATTTTCAGGATTTTTGTTTTAGATTCCGTCTCTCACAGTTGAAGTGTACCTTTGATTAAAAATTACAGACCTCTACATGCTTTGTAAGTAGGAAAACCTGCAAAATCTGCAGTGTATCAAATACTTGTTCTCCCCACTGTAGGTGTGTTTTGTTAAACCGAAGATTGAGAAAAACAGGAGTAGGGATGAGTTAAGATAGACGGGTGCTTGACAGAGCATGTGACTCACCCCCTTTGCTCCTCACAGACTCTAAGAGGGCTTAGGCAATGCTCCACCATCCTTACAAATGTATTTCAGGAGGAGTAGAGTGCGAATGAAAGAGCGAGAAATACATTGGATTGTCTTTCTAACAAAGCCAGGGATGAGGAGGAGCATGAATCAATGGGGAAACAGCTGCCTATCTCTCCCTCTTTAACCCACTCAGCAGTTCTTAGTTTAACAGTGTGAAAACAGGAGAGAAAGCAGTAGGCACAAAGCCTCACTGTGTTAACAGACCCTGTAGTGAGAACATAGTGTCCTGTCCTTTAGCCTTGGCCACAGTCCAGCCAGGACAGGCACAGAGATAATGGCTATTAAATGCCCTGCTAAGAAACCTGAATGTAAAGCATTACTATCACGTTTCAGGTAAGACCCAAAGGCAGACTGTGTTGAAGTACAATGTTTATTGTAACAAAAGGGGAAGGCAAACGACAGGTCAAGACAGGCTGGGGTCGATAATCCAGAGCAGTGGGGCAAAGGTACAGGACGGCAGGCAGGCTCAGGTCAGGCAGAGGTCGGTAATCCAGAGTAGTAGGACAAAGGTACAGTACGGCAGGCGGGCTCAGGGTCAGGGCAGAAAGGTCACCACCGGGAAAAACAAGAAACAGGAACAATAGCGAGACAGGAACAGAGTGAAAAACGCTGATAGGCTTGATAAAACAAAAAGAACTGGCAACAGAACACAGGTATAAGTACCCAGGGGATACTGGGGAAGATGGGCGACACCTGGAGGGGGGTGGAAACAAGCACAAAGACAGGTGAAACAGATCAGGGCGTGACAGTTCCAATGTAAAGCATTTTACCCCATAGCTGGGACATCTTGTAAATTGCTTCTATTGCTGTGGATTGCTTCAAAACTCCTTCAAGTATACTTTTTTTTGAAAATACTCAAAGTTGTTGAGCTGGTTTCAACATCTGCTTCACAGTGACAGACTGGCAAGCCGCTTTGTTACAAGTTTGAAAAGAGTTAGCAGAGTCCAATGTTAATGTACCCAGGTCTTAAATCAGTCGTCCTTGACTTAACTATGAAAATCATTCCCCTACATGTTTCAGAATAACATGTGCAATTACTTCTCAATTCAATTAAAGTAAAAAGTTGTACGGTACGTGTCTGACAACATCTTGGTTTATTTCCAGGAACAGATTGCTTTTACTTCGCATTTGAACTAATGACAATAACCAGGTGTGGGCTCATTTAAACTGTCTATTTCACCTACCATTCATGCATTCCTGTTAATTTAAGTGTGGACGAATGCCAATGTTTTAGGCACCAGCTATGAGTTGAGAGAATACTTAATAAAAAAAGTTAATTGCTGACTACTGTGATCGTTTTCAAGTTTAAAAAATAAATGACCTTTTTAACTTAAAGATGGGAGACAGGAAGACAGACAGATTGACAGACATACAGAAACCGGACAGACAGACAGACAGGACATTGAGCTTTTGAGAAAATCCATACATACTGTTTGATATTACTTTTCCTTCCTTTTCACATTCCTCCACAACAAAACACGGCCTCTTCCTGTCGACACCCCCCCCCCCCCTTCTCCTCCTTCTCCATTTATCACACATCAGCCCAGTTTGTTTGACATATAAATCGATACAGTTTGAATTCTTGTATCCATCTTGTATACTTTGATTCCATTTTTCCTTTCGGCTTTGTACATTGAACATCCAATCTATGAAATTACAAAATGTATACTGTAGGCTGAATTATTTATATTTCTATCATTAGATGCCGAGGGCCGAGGTTTTGATTTATAACAGCTGTGAGGCATTCAGACTCCCCTGTTTATATCTTCTCTGTATGTGTGAAACCATTCTGGACTTCAATCTGCTGGGCTTCAATCCCTCTGACTGCCTAACTACATGCTTGGCCGTGTTAACTTTACTTTAATTAACTTCTCCTGTTGTGCACTGACAGCAGCACATGTCATTTTACTGATGGTCTATTTGGGTTTGACATAGAGAGTGAGAATAAGAGAACATTGAGAGTGAGAATAAGAGAACATTGAGAGTGAGAATAAGAGAACATTGAGAGTGAGAATGAGAGAATATTGAAGAACCTCTTTGGAAAGAAATTGACTTTCAAAATGTTCCTCCATATTGAATATATGGTTTCGGATAATAGAACATGACTTTTTATGTGAATGAAATGGATGGATCTAAGTAAAGGGAAAATGGACGACACCAAAGCCTTGGTGATCTATTAAAGTTTTTTACTATTTGAAGAGGGCCACAGGTCTTGAAAGGAAAGGAGACTGAAAGGTAGGCCTCTTCAAAATGCAGTGTTAATAGGCATAAAGAGGGATTGGAGAGAAGCAGATTAAACAGGTCGGAATAGATTTTCTCACCTATTTTCTCTGTTCAATAACCTGTCTTATTTAGTCAGTGACAAAGACCCCAGGTGGAAGAGATTCTCTCTGTAATGCACCATGCATCAAAAATGAACATAATAGGATTCCTTCCTTGATTTGATACAGTATTTATCAATGCCGTCTTCAAAGGATAAATACCGTACTATTAAGCTCCTCGGTTTTCTTTTTTTTACAGTCTTATACTCAGCTGGCCCCTCCCCGGATTCTGTGTTAAACGTTCTACAACAAAGCTTTTCTTAGTGTCCAACAAGCTTTCTCTGCCCTTATCTACTTGCTCCCGGGTGGCACAGCGTCTAAGGCACTGCATTTCAGTGCAAGAGGCGTCACTTCAGTCCCTGGTTCGAATCCAGGCTGAATCACATCCGGCTGTGATTAGGAGTCCCATAGAGCGGCGCACAATTGGCCCAGCATCGTCTGGGTTTTGCCTTGGTAGCCCGTCATAGTAAATAAGAATTTGTTCTTAACTGACTTGCCTAGTTAAATAAAGGAGAAAAAAATACAAAAACATATTTAAAAATAACAAAACTAGCTTGTTCTGAACACCTCCAAAACAAAGATCATGTAGTTTGGCAAAAAGAATGCCCGACTCCCCACAGGTGTGATTACTACCTCTGAGGGTTTAGAGCTTGAGGTAGTCACCTCATGCAATTACTTGGGAGTATGGCTCAAATTATATTGTATTTGTCACATACACATGGTTAGCAGATGTTAATGCGAGTTTAGCGAAATGCTTTAGCTTCCTCTTTCTCCCCTCTCTCTCCAGATGAAATCTCGCGTCTTGTGACGGCCGGCCGCCCAACAACCTGCCCGCTTGACCCTATCCCCTCCTCTCTTCTCCAGACCATTTCCGGAGACCTTCTCCCTTACCTCACCTCGCTCATCAACTCATCCTTGACCGCTGGCTACGTCCCTTCCATCTTCAAGAGAGCGAGAGTTGCACCCCTTCTGAAAAAACCTACACTCGATCCCTCCGATGTCAACAACTACAGACCAGTATCCCTTCTTTCTTTTCTCTCCAAAACTCTTGAACGTGCCGTCCTTGGCCAGCTCTCCTGCTATCTCTCTCAGAATGACCTTCTTGATCCAAATCAGTCAGGTTTCAAGACTAGTCATTCAACTGAGACTGCTCTTCTCTGTGTCACGGAGGCGCTCCGCACTGCTAAAGCTAACTCTCTCTCCTCTGCTCTCATCCTTCTAGACCTATCGGCTGCCTTTGATACTGTGAACCATCAGATCCTCCTCTCCACCCTCTCCGAGCTGGGCATCTCCGGCGCGGCCCACGCTTGGATTGCGTCCTACCTGACAGGTCGCTCCTACCAGGTGGCGTGGCGAGAATCTGTCTCCGCACCACGTGCTCTCACCACTGGTGTCCCCCAGGGCTCTGTTCTAGGCCCTCTCCTATTCTCGCTATACACCAAGTCACTTGGCTCTGTCATATCCTCACATGGTCTCTCCTATCATTGCTATGCAGACGACACACAATTAATCTTCTCCTTTCCCCCCTCTGATAACCAGGTGGTGAATCGCATCTCTGCATGTCTGGCAGACATATCAGTGTGGATGACGGATCACCACCTCAAGCTGAACCTCGGCAAGACGGAGCTGCTCTTCCTCCCGGGGAAGGACTGCCCGTTCCATGATCTCGCCATCACGGTTGACAACTCCATTGTGTCCTCCTCCCAGAGTGCTAAGAACCTTGGCGTGATCCTGGACAACACCCTGTCGTTCTCAACTAACATCAAGGCGGTGACCCGTTCCTGTAGGTTCATGCTCTACAACATTCGCAGAGTACGACCCTGCCTCACGCAGGAAGCGGCGCAGGTCCTAATCCAGGCACTTGTCATCTCCCGTCTGGATTACTGCAACTCGCTGTTGGCTGGGCTCCCTGCCTGTGCCATTAAACCCCTACAACTCATCCAGAACGCCGCAGCCCGTCTGGTGTTCAACTTTCCCAAGTTCTCTCACGTCACCCCGCTCCTCCGCTCTCTCCACTGGCTTCCAGTTGAAGCTCGCATCCGCTACAAGACCATGGTGCTTGCCTACGGAGCTGTGAGGGGAACGGCACCTCCGTACCTTCAGGCTCTGATCAGGCCCTACACCCAAACAAGGGCACTGCGTTCATCCACCTCTGGGCTGCTCGCCTCCCTACCTCTGAGGAAGTACAGTTCCCGCTCAGCCCAGTCAAAACTGTTCGCTGCTCTGGCACCCCAATGGTGGAACAAACTCCCTCACGACGCCAGGTCAGCGGAGTCAATCACCACCTTCCGGAGACACCTGAAACCCCACCTCTTTAAGGAATACCTAGGATAGGATAAAGTAATCCTTCTAACCCCCCCCCCCTTAAAAGAGTTAGATGCACTATTGTAAAGTGGTTGTTCCACTGGATATCATAAGGTGAATGCACCAATTTGTAAGTCGCTCTGGATAAGAGCGTCTGCTAAATGACGTAAATGTAAATGTAAATGTAGTTCCGACAGTGCAGTAATATTTAACAAGTAATCTAGCAATTCCACAACAACTACCTAATACACACAACTCTAAAAGGATGGAATAAGAATATGTACATATAAATATATGGATGAGCAATGACAGAGCGGCATAGGCAAAATGGATGGTATAAGATACAGTATATACATATGAGATGAGTAATGTAAGATATGTAAACATTATTAAAGAGGCATTATTTAAAGGGACTAGTGATCCATTTATGAAAGTGGCCAATGATTTGAGTCTGTATGTAGGCAGCAGCCTCTCTGTGTCAGTGATGGCTGGTTAACAGTCTGATGGCCTTGAGATAGAAGCTGTTTTTCAGTCACCAGGCGGTGATACAGCCTGACAGGATGCTCTCAATTGTGCATCTGTAAAAGTTTGGGAGGGTTTTAGGTGACAAGTCAAATTTCTTCAGCCTCCTCGTCAATGTGGATAGTGGGGTGGTCCCTCTGCTGTTTATCGAAGTCCACGATCATCTCCTTTGTTTTGTTGACGTTGAGGGAGAGGTTATTTTCCTGACACCACACTCCGAGTGCCCTCACCTCCTCCCTGTAGGCTGTCTCATTTTTGTTGGTAATCAAGCCTACTACTGTTGTGTCGATTGCAAAATTGATGAATGAGTTGGAGGCGTGCATGGCCATGCAGTCATGGGTGAACAGGGAGTACAGGAGGGGGCTGAGCACGCAACCTTGTGGGGCCCAGTGTTAAACCTCTACTTCCACACAATCCCGGATCCGGGAGCACCCCCATCAGTAAAAAAGATGACTAGCATAGCCTAGCATAGCGTCACAAGTAAATACTAGCATCTAAATATCATTAAATCACAAGTCCAAGACACCAGATGAAAGATACACATCTTGTGAATCCAGCCATCATTTCTGATTTTTAAAATGTTTTACAGGGAAGACACAATATGGAAATCTATTAGCTAACCACGTTAGCAAAAGACACAACTTTTTTACTCCACCATTTTTTTCCTGCATAGGTAGCTATCACAAATTCGACCAAATAAAGATATAAATAGCCACTAACCAAGAAACAACTTCATCAGATGACAGTCTGATAACATATTTATTGTATAGCATATGTTTTGTTAGAAAAATTTGCATATTTCAGGTATAAATCATAGTTTACCATTGCAGCCACCATCACAACTCTCACCAAAGCGACTAGAATAACTACAGAGAGCAACGTGAATTACCTAAATACTCATCATAAAACATTTCTTAAAAATACACAGCGTACAGCAAATGAAAGACAAAGATCTTGTGAATCCAGCCAATATTTCAGATTTTTTAAGTGTTTTACAGCGAAAACACAATTTAGCATTATATTAGCTTACTACAATAGCAAACCACACAACAGCATTGATTCAAGCCAAAAATAGCGATAACGTATAAACCAGCAAAATATATACATTTTTTCACTGACCTGCTCAGAATTCTTCAGATGACAGTCCTATAACATCATATTACACAATACATATAGAGTTTGTTCGAAAATGTGCATATTTAGCGGCACAAAACGTGGTTATACAATGAGAAAAGTAGCCAAGCTGCCAACAAAATGTCGGGAGAAATCTTGGGAGAGGCACATATTCTAATCGATAACTAATCATAAACTTGACTAAAAAATACAGGTTGGACAGCAAATGAAAGATACATTAGTTCTTAATGCAATCGCTGTGTTACATTTTTTAAATTAACGTTACTATGACATACAGCGTGCGTTAAAGCGAGACCGCACCGAAATTAATGGCGGATTATGCATTTTACATTTTTCAACAGAACAACGAATTAACAGCATAAATAGTTCTTACTTTTTGATGTGCTTCCATCAGAATCTTGGGAAAGTTGTCCTTTGTCCAAAATAATCGTTGCTCGGTTGTAGAATGTAGTCTTCAACGTTGCAATTAGCAGTAAACATTAGCCATGTGGGCCAGACATGCCCAACTCCCTAGAACGCAACACAAATAAATACCCGAAAATCACAATATACTGACATAAACTGATATAACTCGGTTTAAAATAACAACATTATGATGTCTTTAACAGCTATATCGAATAAAAACAGAGCCGGATATATCTAAGAGCTATAACCGGAGCTTTCTAGTACGACATGCCAAGGTCCTTCCTGCGTCAGAGCGAAGTGAACAAAGCCCGGACCCTTGGGTTGGGAAGAGTTGGGAAGAGATTTTCGATGTACCCATTCCATGGCACATGGTTTATGAATTGATACGCAAAACAACGCCGGATTCAAAACTTCGAATTTTTCAATTTAAATTATTGTTCAAAATTCTTGCAACTAATAGAATGTTATATATATGGGGGATACAATCTTCCCAGCTCTGTAGATTCTGCTGTGAGGAGGCAGAGTCATTAGACCATTTATTTTGGTATTGTCCGCATGTAGCTCGTTTTTGGTCACAGGTCCAGGAATGGTTGAAGAATTGCAACATTTGCGTAGAACTAACGTTACAGATAGCAATACTGGGGGATTTGAAAAGCCATAGTCAATCAATCAATAATATAATAATTATTTTAGCAAAAATGTTTATTTTTCATTTACAATCCGTGGAAGCTATGAGAATAGGAAGATTCAAATCTTTTGTGAAGCATCACAGCACAGTTGAAAAATATATGGCAAATAAAAATCCGAAATGGATGATGTTGGAAGATAGATGGGAAAGGTTGAGTGGAGCTGAAGGGTGGGACTAATAACAAGATAAACAATGTAGGGCATACGGGATCTGTGAAATGTGTATAGGTGCGGAGCTATTGTGAAATAGCACAGTTACAAGTGGAAATCAAACTGGATGGACAACAGAAATAGAGGAAGGACTAAGAACAAACAAGAGAGAACTATTATAAAGTAGACTGTGTCTGTAAAATGTGTATAAGATGTATAAATTGAAGGTAAAAACAGAAATGTTTATCAGTTTACTCCAATTGGGGGATCGGTGGTAGGGTTTGCGGGGAATAATAACAAAGGTATACTCTTTAAAAAAGTATGTATGTCTATGTAGGTATGTGTATGTATATATGTGTATATGTATGCATACGTGAATGGATATATATATTTACCCAAAAAAATATGGGGGATTGGAAATGATGCAGACAATTACATTGGAAGCAACATTCTTTCCGCAATATTAAGCTGATCCACCCCCCCCCCCCCCAAAAAAAAGAAAGAAAAAAAAGACCGGACCCTTCGTTCCCAGGCCATTTATAACCTCTCAGATCTGACTAGAGACTCCATTTCAAATCTCACTATTCGCTGACATCCAGGGGAAAGCGTATGCAGTGCATCTCAACCAATAGAAGACAGGCAAATTAATAAACTGACCTGGGAACAGCTTGCAGAATTCAGCATTCTCACATCCACATGGGAAAAAGGCTCCAACTCGAGTTCTGTTTTACTCACAGATATAATTCAAACGGTTTTAGAAACTAGAGAGTGTTTTCTATCCAATAGTAATAATAATATGCATATTGTACGAGCAAGAATTAAGTACGAGGCAGTTTAATTTGGGAACGAAATTATTACAAAGTGCAAACAGCACCCCCTATTGAGAAGAAGTTTTTAAGGATCAGCTAGGTGGAGATGTTGTTTCCTACCTTCACCACCTGATGAGCTTAGAGGGTACTATGGTGTTGAATGCTGAGCTGTAGTCAATGAACAGCATTCTTACATACAGTTGAAGTCGGAAGTTTACATACACTTAGGTTGGAGTCATTAAAACTCGTTTTTCAACCACTCCACAAATTTCTTATTAACAAAATATAGATTTGGCAAGTCGGTTAGGACATCTCCTTTGTGAATGACACAAGTCATTTTTCCAACAATTGTTTACAGACAGATTATTTCACACATTCCAGTGGGTCAGAAGTTTACATACACTAAGATGACTGTGTCTTGAAAACAGCTCTGAAAATTCCAGAAAATTATGTAATGGCTTTAGAAGCTTCTCATAGGCTAATTGACTTAATTTGAGTCAATTGGAGGTGTACCTGTGGATGTATTTCAAGGCCTACCTTCAAACTCAGTGCCTCTTTGCTTGACATCGTGGGAAAAGAAAAAAAAATCAGCCAAGACCTCAGAAACAAAACTGTAGACCTCCACAAGTCTGGTTCATTCTTGGGAGCAATTTCCAAATATCTGAAGGTACCACATTCATCTGTACAAACAATAGTATGCAAGTATAAACACCATGGGACCACGCAGCCGTCATACCTCTCAGGAAGGAGACACGTTCTGTCTCCTAGAGATGAACATACTTTGGTGCGAAAAGTGCAAATCAATCCCAGAACAACAGCATAGAACCTTCTGAAGATGCTGGAGGCAAAAGGTTACAAAAGTATCTATATCCTCAGTAAAACGAGTTGTCATAACCTGAAAGGCGTCTCAGCAAGGAAGAAGCCACTGCTCAAAAACCGCCATAAAAAAGCCAGACTACGGTTTGCAACTGCACATGGAGACAAAGATCGTACTTTTTGGAGAAATGTCCTCTGGTCTGATGAAACACAAATAGAACTGTTAGGCCATACTGGCCATTGTTATGTTTGGAGAAAAAAGGGGGATGCTTGCAAGCCGAAGAACACCATCCCAACTGTGAAGTACAGGGGTGGCAGCATCATGTTGTGGGGGTGCTTTGCTGCAGGAGGGACTGGTGCACTTCACAAAATAGATGGCTTCATGAGGAGGGGAAATGATTTGGATATATTAAAGCAACATCTCAAGACATCAGTCAGGAAGTTAAAGCTTTGTCGCAAATGGACAATGACCCCAAGCATACTTCCAAAGTTGTGGCAAATAGGCTTAAGGACAACAAAGTCAAGGTATTGGAGTGGCCATCACAAAGCCCTAACCTCAATCCCATAGAAAATTTGTGGGCAGAACTGAAAAAGCGTGTGCGAGCAAGGAGGCCTACAAACCTGACTCAGTTACACCAGCTCTGCCAGGAGGAATGGGCCAAAATTCACCCAACTTATTGTGGGAAGCTTGTGGAAGGCTACCCGAAACGTTTAACCCAAGTGAAACAATTTAAAGGCAATGCTCCCAAATACTAATTGAGTGTATGTAAACGTCTGACCCACTGGGAATGTGATGAAAGAAATAAAAGCTTAAATAAATATTTCTCTCTACTATTATTCTGACATTTGATATTCTTAAAATAAAGTGGTGATCCAAACTGACCTAAGACAGGGAATTTTTACTAGGATTAAATGTCAGGAATTGTGAAAATCTGAGTTTAAATGTATATGGCTAAGGTGTATGTAAACTTCCGACTTCAACTGTAGGTATTCCTCTTGTCCATATGGGATAGGGCAGTGTGCAGTGTGATGGCGATTGCATCGTCTGTGGACCTGTTGGGGCGGTATGCAAACTGAAGTGGATCTACGGTGGCAGGTAGCAGGTAGCAGGTAAGGTGGAGGTGATATGATCCTTGACTAGTCTCTCAAAGCACTTCATTATGACAGAAGTGAGTGCTACTGGGGCAATAGTCATTTAGTTCAGTTATCTTTGCCTTCTTGGGTACAGGAACAATGGTGGCCATCTTGAAGCATGTGGAGACAGCAGACCGGGATAGGGAGCGATTGAATATGTCCGTAAACACACCAGTCAGCTGGTCTGCGCATTCTCTGAGGACGCGGCTAGGGATGCTGTCTGGGCCAGCAGCCTTGCGATGGTTAACACTTTTAAATGTCTTACTCACGTCGGCCACGGAGGAGAGGGGGGGCCCGCAGACCTTGGTAGCGGGCCAGGTCTGTTGCACTGTATTATCCTCCAAACGGGCAAAGAAGGTGTTTTGTTTGTCTGGAAGCAAGACGGTGTCCGTGAATAATACATAAAAAAACAAAATACTGCATAGTTTCCTAATGACTTGAAGCGAGGCGACCATCTCTATCGGCGTCATCTCTTGGTTTTACCTTCTCTCAGCACATATCAAAGCTGCAGGCTAAAGTTAAATCTAGACTTGGTTTCCTATATCGAAATCGCTCCTCTTTCACCCCAGCTGCCAGACTAACCTTGATTCAGATGACCATCCTACCCATGCTAGATTACGGAGACGTAATTTATAGATCTGCAGGTAAGGGTGCTCTCGAGCGACTAGATGTTCTTTACCATTACCACCAATGCTCCTTATAGGACACATCACATCACTGCACTCTAAACTCTTCTGTAAACTGGCCATCTCTGTATACCCGTTGCAAGAACCACTGGTTGATGTTTATTTATATAAACCTCTTAGGCCTCACTCCCCCCTCTCTGAGATATCTACTGCAGCCCTCATCCTCCACATACAACACCCGTTCTGCCAGTCACATTGTGTTAAATGTCCCCTTTTCGAGCTAAATCCACTTTTTGTCTGCCCAGATCCAGAAATCCCTCCCTAGAAACATACTGCAGATTAGTGGAAAAAGAAGTGTTGTGGGATTTTGAATAAGAAATGAGAATACAGAGTTTACATTAATCTCCCTAAAGAACAGAGGCAAGCATTGGATGTTTCAAAAAAATGGTTCCACTTCGATAGTGGTGTTGTTAAACCGTGATGACTATGTGAATGAGATCCGGGGACAATTGAACAACACAAATTTGTATCAGAAATTGTCACGTGACCCTACACCACTGTTCAAAGATGAGATTCACTGCAAGCTGAAGTCTCTTATGGAAAGTGGAGACATTATGCAAAAGAATATGAGTTCATGAAAGTAGACTATCCAATCAGGAGCATCATTCATGCCTTACCAAAAATCCCAAAACGACTGGATTAGGCACCAGGGAGACCGATTGTGGCCTCCATTGGCTCATTGACTGAAGATATTTCTGCTGTTGTAGATTTCTTTCTAAAACCCTGCATATGTACGCAAATCTATGGACGTGGTTAACACCCTCAAGACAATGCGCAATATGGGGAGATGCTTATGGCTTGCTTTGATGTTGAATAACTGTACACTAATATCCTCCATCATGGAGGCCTAGAAACCATGGCACACTACCTCAGTCAATGACCCACTGGCACACTCCCTAGCACTAACTGTATTGTTGAGCTGGCTGGGATTGTTCCGACTAAGAACTTTTTCATGTTTGAAAATGACATGTTCCTTCAACTGAAGGGAACTGCTATGGGTAGTGAAATGGCACCGAATTATGCCAATCTGTATGTTTTTTTTGTCGTTGAGAAGAATGTGATTTTCAGCCCTAATAATCTATTCTTGCGCCATATTAGACTAGGGAAACGCTTCATTGATGACGCATTCGTTCTATTCCAGGGCACAGCAGAGGAACTTCATCGATTCCACTCCTTCATCAATACAAGCAGTGAACATTTGAAATTCACCCTCATATTTGATGCGCATGAAATAAGTTTTCTTGACATTTTGATTAAGAGGAATGGGGGGGGGTTTAGTACGGATCTATACAGGAAGCCGACGGACAGGAATTCCCTGTTACGCGGAGACAGCTTCCACCCTACACCCCTAAAAAAAGGCCTACCCATTTGCCAATACAATCGCATACGGTCACGCCCTGACGTTAGAGAGCCTTTTTATTTCTCTATTTGGTTAGGTCGGGGTGTGATTTTGTTGGGCATTCTAGTTTTTTTATTTCTTTGTTGGCCGGGTATGGTTCCCAATCAGAGGCAGCTGTCTATCGTTGTCTCTGATTAGGGATCCTACTTAGACAGCCTTTTTTCCACCTTTAGTTTATGGGATCTTGTTTTTGTGTAGTGCCTGTGAGCACTCCAGTCGTTACGTCTCGTTTGCTCTTTATTGTTTTTGTTGGTGAGTTTCATTTAAATAAACATGTGGAACTCTATGCACGCTGCGCCTTGGTCCGCTCATTTCAACGAACGTGACACATACGTAGGATTTGCAGTACATAGAGTGACTATGTCAAACAAACCGACCATCTGGATGAGCGTTTCAGACAGCGGGGTTACCCAGAGGAATGGCTGCATGACGCAAGGGAATGTTTTAAAAATATGACTTGGGATGACAGCCTCAAGCCCAACCCTATCCGCCCTCCTGACCAACGCGTTCAATGCTTCCTTCAGTACTCCCCACATGGTAAACAGTTTAACCACGTCATTAAAAAACACTGGTACATCTTGAGCACTGATCCACAACTGGAAAAGATATTTACAGAAGTAGTCTTAGTAAACATCAGTGAAACGGTGGTGAGGTCTGATCTTCCACCAGTGCCGCGCAGTACCTTTCTAGACAATGTGCCGGACGGTAACTATAGATGTGGCGGATGGTGCAGTGTAACTTCACGAACAAATGCACAATGTTCAATCACCCGCTTACGGGCAAGGCCATTAAGATTAAGGGCATCATTACGTGTTCCACCAAAAAATGGATATACCTGATCAAGTGTATTTGTGGTCTGTGCTATGTAGCAAAAACAAAACGAGCTCTGAAAACAAGGATGGCAGAACACAGGAGTAATATCAGGACCCTTGACCAGAGAAACCCTGTGGCTGCGCATTTCATGGAGGCTCGTCACAACGTTAGCTCTCTGAGATACATTGGCATCGAACATGTTTAGACTCCTAGGAGGGGCAGAGATACTGATAATCTATTATTGAGAAGAGAATTGTATTGGATTCGCCGTTTGTGTACCATGTCTCCTAGAGGCCTGAACCAAGAGTTTGATATCAGACCATTTCTTACCTGAATATGTTACTTCACTTTGATTTGTCTTGCCTTCCAGGTTACCCACTTGGTCATTTTGTAAATATATATTATGTTCTGGAACCATTACATGCACCCATCTCATTGTTATTTAATTATTAATAATAATTATTAATTATTGTTTTTTGCACCCACCATGCGCCATGGTCACGTGAGGTGAAATGTGTATATTTGGGAATTTGAACACTCAGTGTGTTTGACCTGACGAATATCCGTTTTGGATTAAAATAATGCGGTGAATTGGGAGCTTTAACGGTGGCCCTTCTTGTTCTATTCTAGTATTCTTTATTAGCCCAGCACCTATGTATTTAAGGATTTGCGTATGACCCCAAACGTTTCTATAAAAGGTCCCCAAAGCACACACATCCCTTGGCTGCTTGTCTTTTCAGCGACCGGAACGAACTGCAACAAACACTCAAACTGGACAGTGAAAGATCTCTTCATTCAAAGACTCAAATCATGGACACTCTTACTGACAGTTGTGGCTGCTTTGCGTGATGTATTGTTCTCTTTTCTTACCCTTTGTGCTGTTGTCTGTGCCCAATAATGTTTGTACCCTGTTTTGTGCTGCTACCATGTTGTGCTGCTGCCATGTTGTTGTCATCTTGTGTTGCTACCATGCTGTGTTGTGATGTGTTGCTGCCTTGCTATGTTGTTGTCTTAGGTCTCTCTTGATGTAGTGTTGTGTTGTCTCTCTTGTCGTGATGTGTGTTTTGTCCTATATTTTTATTGAATTTATTTTTGTGTTTAATCCCCTGTCCCCACAGGAGACCTTTTGGTAGGCCGTCATTGTAAATTAGAATTTGTCCTTAACTGACTTGCCTAGTTAAATAAAGGTTAAATAAAATACAAATTAAGTAGAGTCACATTTCATTGTGACAGGTCATCATAGCATGGCCAGAGATTAAAACGACAAACTGTGATTTATCACTCTTGTTGCTCTGCCTTGGCTTTCAGGCCTGCTGTGTGGAAGATTGCTAGTGTGGTCGGTGGCTGGCTGTGGATCAGATCTACATGGATTGTTATCATACATGGTGGCTGGTCACTAAGTATGGCTCACTGGTCCAAATCTCAGCTCCCTATCTCTGGGTGTATGTGTTCCTCTAGCTGGGTGAGAGCTGCGTCCACCAGCCACAGCAAAGACACCTCATTAAGCCCAGCGCTCAAGCCTTAACGCTCGAGGTGAAATTGCGTGATTTAGTTTCTCTCTCCGCCTTGTAGATAACAGGCAAGGATCATTTCACGTGTAATGGTAATTTCCTGTGTGTGTAATATAGCAGTGTCTTCTGTGGCTTTTGATGAGGGAATCGACCAACATTCCGTATCGCTCTCAGTGACATGGACAAATAGATTTTATCTATGTCATTTGGGCTGAAATGATTTAATTCTGATTGCGACTAGTGTTCTCAGTTTCGTACGTAGGGGAAATATGGCATACGTATCATAGAGTATCATCATACGTATCATATAGTATCATCGTATGTGTCATTTAGTATCGTCATACGTATCATATGGAACATGTTTTATTATTTTTCCATCGACGACAAAGAGAGTTGTTTACATTTGTCACATTCACAGCACTTTCGTCAAAATAGGTCATAGTATAACTTTACAAATGATATCATCTTAAATAGTT
This sequence comes from Salvelinus fontinalis, assembly GCF_029448725.1. Lineage (NCBI taxonomy): Eukaryota > Metazoa > Chordata > Actinopteri > Salmoniformes > Salmonidae > Salvelinus > Salvelinus fontinalis. The sequence continues at coordinate 19,011,738 of NC_074703.1, read as the reverse complement.
CTTTCCACGATGTTGGCCCTGAAGTCTGTCATTTGTCACTTCTTGTGGCGTAAATGTTCATAATATTATCTACAATCCACAAGATAGAAAATGTTGTGTTTTTTTGTATTTTTTACTTAACCTTTATTTCACTAAGTTTGTTGTATAATTGAAGTTCCTCTTGAGCCACCCAATGTCCCTAAAGTCTCCCAAATCCTCAGGATAAATGGAGACAAAGTCAATTCTAAAGAAAATACAATACCAATACAGAAAACCTGCACATTATTAAATCAAAACTGAGAACCGTACATAACATCAACATTTCATTCTGAGAGAGATCAAAACTCACATATCAAATAGTTAGATGTTCTTAAATGTGCACATTGTTCACATATTTTATGCCTTTGGGCTATGATATTAACAGTATTCCCCATTTTCTGTAACCAAGCAGTATTTTACAGGAGAAAAAACAGTCGCACAGTATCAACTTCAATGTAGAAACATCAGATACAGTGAGCCACTGTCTTTCAGTTCACAATATGTCAACTAAGGCATCAGTCAAATCCTGTCATGTTGTCCCCTGTATTGTTCATCCATTTTGACAACCTCACGTTCTGCCAGCACTTAAATCCAGGGAAACCCCATTTGGGTAAAGAAGTCACTCTCACATCCAGCAACCGAGGAGTTTTGTGAAAGATCATTTAATTCAGGTCTCATGGCCGAGAGCAACATTCTAGAATTCAGGTCTCAAGTTGAACCATAAAGATAATTGTTGTTCTATCTCAATGAATAGTTTGTCAAAGAGATCTCAGAACTCAGGTCTCATGCTCGACAGCAGAGAAGTTTGTGAAAGACATTTCGGAACTCTGCGTTGAAGGCCGTGTAAATGATGGGGTTGACAGCACTGTTGACGTAGCCCAGCCACGTTACCACGGAGATCAGAGTGGGGCTGATTTTGCAGGACACGCACAGCACGTTGGTCACATGTACCACAAAGAAAGGCGTCCAACAGGCTAGGAATACACCTGGTATAGGTGAGAAGAGGGCGGAAGAGGAGGGGAGAAGGGGATGAGGGGGAGGGGAGGAGGAGGGGAGGGGAGAAGAAGAAGAGGGAGGAGGAAAAGGGGGAGGAAGAGGGAAAAGGTGAAGCAGTCAGTCTTTTAAATAAATCAATACATGGCAAGGGATACATAACTACAGTATATTACCATAATGTGAGATAGAAAACATCAATGTGCTATGACATTGAGGAAAAGGTGTTCATGACAGACACTGCTTATAGAGGTTGTGTTTAATACGAGTATGTTGTTATAATGTGAGATGGTAAATATCATGTGACGTCCCATTGAGGAAAAGCTGTCTATGACAGGCAGACTGTAGCTCACTGCATACAGAGTTACTGAATTTGTATTATCTGTGTGCGGGTGTGTAGAATAGATGCATGTGGCATGAAAAAGTGTTTGCACAGATCATGTGAACCATGGTAGAAGATTGCAGTCAAGTGGCTGTTTCCGAGGAGATAGCGTCCTCTCCTTGTACTGCAGGCTGCCTTACCATAATGTATGATACCTTACAGACACATCATGTGTTAACTCTATATTTGGTCGCTAGCTAACTAGCTGGTAACACTTCATCACCTTTCCAGCAAACGTGCCATGAGAACGTTGTCACACTGAGTAAAGTTAGTCAGCTCTGCCTGTACACATAGCCTGCGCCAGTTATGGCGTGAACGACTCTCAGAGTAGATGTGCGTAGATGTACATAGACAACGGGTGTGTGTATGTCATATTTTCCACCCATTCAGCACGTGCCAACACTCACACCTGTTCACGCACACACACATTTGGTAGGATACAGCTTAGATCCACAACACATAGACTACGGACTCTATTTCTCCCTGCTTTGTCCGTTCAGACACAGCAGGGAGCAGGTTTGTCAGTGGATAGACGCGGTCCTGCATTAGTACAGTAAGCAAACAGGCCCAGCATTGTGGGAAGAGACTATGCTGTGGATGGTGGTATTATTCATTCCTCTATCCTTCACAACAACACTAGCATAGTGCTAAACACATCCTGCTAAATCTGTGGAGCAACAACGCCGTCTAACACCATCGTCTACCCTCGTTGCCTTTTAACAGTCTTGTGTTTTCAAACGTTGAATTTATAGCCACGGAGTGTGAGCCTTTTTCTCATATAATCAAAATGTTAGCCCCTTCTCAGCATGTAGCCTCTTTGAAGCGTTCGGTGTTTGTTATATAGATACCATCCCCTGTGGTCTCAGATTGCAAAAATCTGATCCTTGTTTTGTATTGCTGTAATGCCGTGTTATTATGTAATGCATAATAATATGTTTTTCAAACCATTGATTTGTAAGTTTATGGGTTCAACTACTTTTAACAATTTACACTGAAAATGTACCGGAAGAACTGTTCAGACTTAAAGTTCGATAAAATCGCTCTGTCAAATACAGTGTCTTCAGAAACTATTCACACCCCTTGACTTATTCCACATGTTGTTGTGCTACAGCCACAGTGGAGTACCATTCTAGGTAAGTTGTTTGGATGCCCGTCTCACCGGAAAGACTCAAGATAACTGACGCACTGCTTCATGACATCCCACTCTGGTGCACTCTATGACATCTCCCCCTTTAACTTGAACACATTCTCCTTTTAACACCTTCTACAAACGAGTGGAACCACAATGAAAGCAACCGCACTTCAGAATAGCAATACAGAGAAACAATGTTACTGAAAAGGTTTTGAAAGAACAAAAAAGCAACGCAACAATTCACATGTACCGACCCCCCCCCCCTCCCCCGGCCCCCCCACCCCCCAAATTGACATGTATTGTCTCTTTTCAATGTCTCTTGGTTTACATAGCTGTTCTTTACAGGTCCAGTCTGACAACTGGTTTGCAAACCCTTCCAGACTTGGTAAGTAAAAGCCCTTGACCAGCAGCCTTTGTTCTGTCACTCGAGGCCAGTGAAAGAGTCTCTTGTTGACCATTGTCTGGCAGTAGACTATTTTCTCTTCTTTCAGGAGAGGCAGGCGTAATACCTCTAGTTGGGGTATAGGCACTGTCTGGTGGTGGCGACAGTTACGCCGTAGTGTTCCTCCATTCTGCATCTCGATGACGCAAACCTGGGTGCGGTGCTTTCCCCTGTTACCACTGCAGGTGCCGTCTACTCGTTTAGGTGATGTAGCTTGGTGAGCACTGTTTCCCCTGGCAGTAGCAACTGTAATGGTCTCGCCTCGTGACGGCTGGTTGTAGTAGAAGGCTTGTTTCGTCCTTTAGCCTGATGTGTTTTTGTTGGGCCACTTAGTTTCTCTCCAACCGTTGGGACTTTTCGTTGCGATTTTTCTACCCATGACGAGCTCTGCTGGGCTTGCTCCCGTTGTTTTGCATTGGGTTGATCTGTGGCACATGAGACCAACCAGTGGGTCTTTCTGCTTCAGAATCCTCGTCGCTGTCTGCACTGCCCTTTCGGCGTAACCGTTACCCTGAGGGTTGTGCGCGCTGGAAGTAATGTGCTTAACGTCAAGCTGCTCTGCCATTTCTTGGAACTCGGAACTAGGGAATTGGGGCCCCCTTGTCACTAACGACCTCATCTGCAATCCCATACCTTGCAAAGGTTCCTTTCAGCTTCAGGGCGACCTGTGTACTGTGGTTGTAGGCATGTGTAGTATCTCAATGAAACTTGAGTCATAGTCAAATATAATCAGATGGTTTTGTTTGTTATGCTCACGTAGATCCAGAGCAATTATTTTCCATGGCCTGTCAGGGAGCAGCGTTGAGATGATTGGCTCACTTTGCTGTTCCTTTCTAAGCTCACAACAAGACTGACATAACCTTTTTCTTCAGCTCTGATGAGATACTGAGGCGTTGGCTCTCTCTCTCTGCGTTTAGTCAGACCTTGATGTCCATTGTGTATTCTATCAAGATTGTCTGCCCGCCGTGCCTATGGTACTAGTATACGATTCCCCCTTGTGACCATACCATTGTACCCTGACAGTTCACTTTTCACTGAAAAAAAATCTCTGACTTTGACTGGGGTTTTACTCACATCACATCACACACATGATCACTGTCTGTAGTGTATCATCCGCTGCAGTGGCAACTCTGATGCTCTCCATTTTGTTTTTGTCTGTGTAAAAGGTATGTTGTTGATTACGGCTGCGATGTAGCACTCCTCGTCCGTGTGCGTGTCAGTTTCCTTTTCTGTGGGTGTCAACGGCCTCCTTGACAGAGTGTCCGCCACGACCAACGTTTTGCCTGGCGCGTACTCCGCTGTGGGTTAGAACCTCATGAGCTGTATGAGTAGTCTCTGGCACCGCCAAGCCACATTATCCAAAACTTTGCTGTTCATTGGTGAGACCAAGGGCTTGTGGTCACTGGCTTGAAAACCTCCAGGCCGAATAGATATTTCTCGAATTTTCTCAAACGTCAGTTCTGGGGAAGTTGTTAGAAGTACTTTGAGGGGCTGGCACGCCGCCTGCTCTGCGTGATCCCACGCCCACGCCCACGCCCAAAGCCATCAGACTGTTAAACAGCCATCACTAACACAGAGTGGCTGCTGCCTACATACAGACTCGAATCATTGGCCACTTTCATAAATGGATCACTAGTCATTTTAAATAATGCCACTTTTATAATGTTTACATATTTTACATTACTCATCTCATATGTATACACTGTATTTTATACCATCTATTGCATCATGTGCATCATCATCCAAATATTTATATGTACATATTCTTATTCCATCCTTTTAGATTTGTGTGTATTAGGTAGTTGTTGTGGAATTGTTAGATTACTTGTTAGATATTACTGCACTGTCGGAACTAGAAGCACAAGCATTTCACTACACTCACATTAACATCTGCTAACCATGTGTATGTGACCAATAACATTTGATTTGATTTGACCTCAGGAGCTCATGCAGTGGTTGACCCACTGTGGATAGGTTGGGGATATACTTCCCTAGTTATTTAACCATCCCAAGAACCTTCTTCAGCTCCTGCAAGTTCTCTGGTGGGGAAAGCTGCCTGATGGTGTCCACTTTCTCTGAATCAGACCTGACTCCTAATGGGTCAATGAGATGTCCCAGGAAGCGTAGCTTTGTTTGCCTGAGGACTCACTTTTCTCTGTTCAACTTTAGTCCGGTTGACTCGATCTTCTGCAGGACTCTTTTTAGTCGCTCGTTGTGCTCCTCTATAGTATTAGCCTATACCAAAATGTCATCCATAAAAACGGGGGCTGTCTTAAGGCCTTGCAATGTCTCCATTTTGTTTTGGAAGATTTCTGGAGGGCTCGAGATCCCAAACGGCAGACGGCTGAGTTAGTTGTTGACACTCTGTCTGCAATGCTTTCTCTGGGATGAGCATATCAAATGTCTCTTCATACATTACACTAGGGAAAGGGGGGATACCTAGTCAGTTGTACAACTGAATGCATCTTCCTGATTTAATCCAAACCCTCGGAATCAGAGAGGTGCGGGGGGGGGCTGCCATAATCAACATCCACAGCGCCTGGGGAACAGTGGGTTAACTGCCTTGCTCAGTGGCAGAATGACCGATTTTTACCTTGTCAGCTCGGGATTCAATCCAGCAACCTTTCGGTTACTGGCCCAACGCTCTGACCACTAGGCTACCTACCGCCCCACTAGCATCTGCTCCAGTGTCAATTAAACATTTTACAGGTGTTGCACCAATGAGAAGTTGCACTGTCCTTTGGTCATCACTCCTATCGGCATTGCTAACGGATCTGAAACAACAACTTCACTGATTTTGTGTGACACATTCTTTCCCAGTGTCCTGTTTACTGACACTTGTTGCATGTCCAGTTGAAAGCTGGACATCTTTCCTGCTCTTTATGTTACATTTTCCCACACCTGCGGCATTTTCCTTCTGCACGCTCCGTGACCTTTGAATCTGTGTTCTCATTGCGCCATTTTGCATTCTTCTTGTGCCCCCGTGCAATCTCCTGCACATAGCACGCAACTTCTCCCTGCTGGCTTACTTGCATGCTAACTTTCTCTGACTGACGGACTGTAGTTGCTAACGTGAGATCTGCCATCAACTGCAGTTTAGGACACAGTCGTTTATCCAGTATGCCCACAACAATTTGGTTCTGAATATGCTGATCTCTATTCGCATCAAAGTCACAATGCTCTGAAAGCTCGTAAAAGGGCTCTGATGAACGTCTCTGCCTTTCTCCCAGGTCGCTGTACTCGTTGATTAAAACCGGCACATTCGTGAACAACACTCCATTTGGGAAAACAGTTTTCAGAGGATGAGAATGCAAAGATGAACGATTAGAAAATGTTCTCTGTCTCGCTGCGCATGGCATGAGGGAACTGACCTGTACATTTGATCTCCCTGATCCAACTAGGTCACGGTTTGGAATCTCATAAAAAGTTGTTTCCAATCCATCCATTCCGTTGGTTTATCAAAGCTCAAGTTTTGCGGTGGGTCAAACGTCGCCATAGTCCACTATCTTAGTAGGATGCGAGCCTCTCATCCTACTTCTGACACCATGTAATATAACGTGAATGTCTAGTCAGAGGAGTACCTTTTCAGGCAAGTGGTTTTAATTCCCGTCTCACAAGAATGCCTCAATATAGCCATAAACACTGCTTTATGACATCCCGTGACACTGTTGTGTATACTATGACATCATCTACACACAATAGCCCGTAATGACAAAGTGAGAACATGTTTTTAGACATTTTAGTAAATGTATTGAAAATTTCAGAAGGGTTTGTGCATATATTATGACAACATTTTGTGACTTTTTTGTTCGTTTTGGAGTTCTGTACATTTTTGGGGAGGGTTTCGTTCAACAAATTAAGACAAAAATGATTCTTCTCACTCCTGAAGAGAGTACAAGTTCTCTAGCTATGGATTGAAGCACACTGAACCGGAGCTTGAGAAGCTGGATATACTGTATACTCAGAGAAGAGGTGAAACCATTCACCCTCCAGGCACTGATTACCGAAACAGCAACTGTCCCAAACAGCCATGCGCTTTAATCTTAGTTGATGTGTCAACAATCAGTTGCAGGTCATGAGGTTGTGTATTCTGCTCAGAGTGGGTGAACCCCTCATTTCCAAGTCCCCCCATGTTTATGTAATGAATACTGTTTAAGCTCACCGCAACCCCCTGTTTTCTTGCCCCAACGATGCTAAATGTGCTTTGTTGATATGATTTGTGTAACCCTTGGAAGACGCATGCATGTACACACACACGCACACGTACACATACCTACCAACTACAACAGGAAGAACCTTCATGGCTTTGCGCTCCCTCCCACTCACTCTGCTACTCTTGCTATTGCGGCGCCCCCTCTTATTGGCCTTAGCGTGGGCCAGCCCATTCTCCTTCAGGCTCTTCCCCTGCCTAGGCGGCCTCTCCGTGGGGTCCGCGTCAGAAACGCTGTCCATCTGGGTAGTCATGGGGTCGCACTCCGCCACGCCCGCCCCCAAACCATCCTGCTGCTTGTTCTCCACCCCGAGGGACGCCGTGGGCGACGCCATTGATACAGCCGACGGTGACATCGGGCTGAGAGCTGTGGGCATGAGGTACACCACCTTCTCCTTGGCACCCGCCCTGACCCCTGCGTTCTCCCTCTGCAGGGCGGAGCTGAGGCGCAGGGACAGGCTCTGTTTTCCTCCCCTCGTCAGCTGGGAGCGGCTCCTGCCTGAGCTCCAGCGTCTCAACCCCCGGAACATCCAGTAGTACAGGAAGAGCATGACAGGGCAAGGCACAAAGAAGGAGCACACGGAGGAGTAGACCACGAAGCTGTCGTTCTCCAGCTTGCACACGGTGGGGTCGCGGCCCGGCACCTGGTTGAGGCCGAAGATGACGGGACTGGCGACGCCCAGGGAGAGAACCCAGGTGGCCGTAATGAGGACCAGCTGCCGCATGCTGAACTGGTTCCTGTTATACTTCAGTGGCACCACCACCGCTATGTACCTGCAGGGACACACACATCACAGGGGATAAAATACATTTCAAATACATAGAGCACACCTGTTGTACTTCAGGAGCACTGCTGCCACCATGGCTATGTACCTGCAGGCACACGGATCAAAGTAAATAACATAGTCTACATTTAAAATACATAAATACATAAATTTAACATGGAGGGACTTCAAACAGGCCAATACAGCAGGGAAATACTCAGAGGACATAGTGGGCGTTTTGGAAGCATTTGAAAAACCTGAAAGTTGTTCAAAGCTGTTCTGTGATCCTCCTTCAAAGTAAACTTAGATGTGGAGGCACTAGAATGCCACAGATAAAGTTACAATAATATTCACCTTCATTCATAACTCCACTCAACTCCACCCCCCACAACCTGGCTCTACCCTGCTTCTCCTGTCTAATAAATCCAATGAATCTCAATCTATTGATTAGATACCATGTCGAATTATTACATTGTGAAATCTAATAACACCACAATGCTATAGAACCTGTCAGTCTCACGAGCCGCATAACGCTCGGGATATAACATTTAACTAGCAGGAAGTGTGTGCTGTGTGGAACCTATTTAATGCTTATCTTATATTTTACAGTGGGTTTGTTTTTGCTTTGCCTTAGAAAACTCTTGGAGCCCTTAGATGTTGTTTGGGGTAGAGTCCCCTGGGTGTTTGGTGTGAGCTTGCTTCTCGCTGTGTTGAGTAATTAGTGGGTCTTGATGATTGGGTCGATGAGGGGGTTCCAGTGCTACGGTTCCATTAGCCTCCTATAGACCACAGCCATCAGTTAGCATTCACTGTGTGATGTCTGCTAAAGGTCTCGCTACGCTCTTCTCACAGTCTGGCAGAATGATTTGTGGGATTACTGTGAGTGACAGGGCTCAATACAGAGCTCGCTACAGATATTAGAAATAAATATTGAGCTTGCAAGTTGAAGATATTGTTTTTGGTGTTTTTAATGGCTCTCTGTGTTGCTTTCGTAAGTGGGAATAAAGACACAGGGTATTTCTTGAAGAAACCTTTTTCAATCTTTTCCTTGTTCGACCAATAACTCAGAGATATTGCAGTAGTTCTTTGCAATTTTTTGTTAACTCATAAATCATGCAGGAGACACGTCATTTCAACGTAGATAATTGGGTAATATTTGGTTGACACGTCGATCAAAGACATTACAACCTATATTCACCCACTCGAAAAGACAGCCAAAAGTTTGTTTTTATATCCATTGTGTTGTCATGATGCTTTAAACCATCTAAAGGCACAAACAAATTCCAATGCCAAACAATGTTACATTTGTGGTTTATTTATAGAAAAGATGACTGTGTTATCACTGTGCTTCATCTAATAGCGTAACCAAATGACCTGGATTGCAGTTGAGATGACATTAAAAGTACACGGTGCAAGTGATCAATGCTGTTCAAGAATCTGCACAGATTACTACAGTAATTGTGATGATCTCCACAGACCTGCGACGACCTATGCATGCTATTTTGAATATGCACGCTTTAATGATTACATGAGAATACATTCATAGTTACAGTAACCTCAATGTGGCCACGGATGTGTTACTCATTTTAAGGTTACATTCGTTTGTAAGATAGCCTTAACTTTAGGCTATTTACTGTATTACAAAAGTAATATCGAATTGTGTTAGGTTGTCAACGCAAGCAAATATCAACATTATCTTCTGCTTGGATAGTTCTATTTGTGCCACTAACTTAGTCTGGCTTTAATTCCAGTTTGTCTAAGTTTGAACTAGATCAAACTTTAAAAGCACTTTAAATAAAGTTTAACTTTGATTTTGATTGAGATGAAGACGTGAATCCAACGTATCAATTGTTAATTTATAGACAAACTGGAATTAAAGGCATACTAAGTCAGTGACACAAATGGAACTATCCTATCTCCTTCAAATGTTGATATTTGGTTGTGTTCACAACCAAGTACACAATTCAATATCACTAAATATCATTAAATTAAACCCTAGACCTGTTGTATTGTCTATTTTTTGTCAAATTCTGGGTTGAAATAAAACAATAGCTGTTGATGACTTTGCAAATCCTATAGCTTGTAGGCCTAAATAGCATCATTTATGATATAGGAGTGATAAGAGTTTGGTCACATTTTATTTACTCTGCTAAACCTACCCTTTTGTAATGACTTCGATAGCAGCAGTGAATCTATTTTGTTTTTTTAAAGTGGAGATCTCTCAACAATCGTTCTCACGATAGCACATTGGTGATAGTCAGTACCAAATATCAAAGCTAATAGGGCTTGGGTAAAAACCCTGGATGGGAGACCAAAGGTTTTTAAATCTTTTTATTTCACCTTTATGTAACCAGGTAGGCCAGTTAAGAACAAGTTCTCATTTACAACTGCGACCTGGCCAAGATAAAGCAAAGCAGTGCGACACAAACAACGACACAGAGTTACACATGGAATAAACAAACATACAGTCAATAATACAATAGAAAAAGTCTATATACAGTGTGTGCAAATGAGGTAGGATAAGGGAGGTAAGGCAATAAATAGGCCATAGTGGCGAAATAATTACAATATAGCAATTAAACACTGGAGTGATAGATGTCCAGAAGATGAATGTGCAAGTAGAGATACTGGGGTGCAAAGGAGCAAAATAAATAAAATAAATAACAGTATGGGGATGAGGTAGTTGGATGGGCTATTTACAGATGGGCTATGTACAGGTGCAGTGATCTGTGAGCTGCTCTGACAGCTGGTGCTTAACGTTAGTGAGGGAGATATGAGTCTCCAGCTTCAGTGATCATTTTTGCAATTGGCAGCAGAGAACTGGAAGGAAAGGCAGCCAAAGGAGGAATTGGCTTTGGGGGTGACCAGTGAAATATACCTGCCGGAGTGCGTGCTACGGGTGGACTCTGCTATGGTGACCAGTGAACTAACTGTAATTCTCAATTCTCCAGTAGGAGGTGCTGCCCAGCCTATTGTTTTTTTTATTCTGACAGTCGATATAACACTGAAGATCTGACATTGTTTTAGAGGTACACATTCAAGGTTTATATACAAGAAATCCCTATGTTGAAATGTTGGTTACCATGATGACATAATCCTGTGGTAGAAATGTAGCCCTCAGAACAACAGTTAATTACTTTTTTCAAATCCAATGTATTTTCCACGTATATTCCACATCACAATATGTTGACAAATGACATTGAAGCAACGTTGATTCAACCGGTTTGTGCCCTGTGGGTGGACATGTGTTGTTACTAGGTTTCAGAGTCCGGTGTACCGTAACTAGACAGGTCAGAGAGGGACAGGTGTGGTATTGAAAAGTAGTGCGAACTGACAGCCATGTGTTACCATAGTGTCCAGGTGAAGTTGAGACAGAAGGACTCACCTGTCCACACTGATGGCACATAGGTTGAGGATGGAGGCGGTGCACAGCATGACATCCATGGTCATCAGAGCATCACAGATGTATGTGCTCAGGGTCCAGGTACCACCCAGGAACTGGGAAACAACGACAACAACACCAACAACAGGTTGTCAGTCCTGTCGGCAATGGACTTTAAACTACAAAGAGACAGACAGGGCAGGTAATTGGACAAAACTATGAGTATGTGTTTCTCTAATAAATACATATTTTCTTATTTTTTTTAACCTTTATTTAACTAGGCAAGTCAGTTAAGAACAAATTCTTATTTTCAATGACGGCCTAGGAACAGTGGGTTAACTGCCTTGTTCAGGGGCAGAACGACAGATTTTTACCTTGTTAGCTCAGGGATTCAATCTAGCAACCTTTCGGTCCAACGCTCTAACCTCTAGGCTACCTGACGCCCAATTTAAGAGGTCATGGCGGGAAGGTCAACTTACACGCACGCAGGCACGCACGCGCGCACACACACACACACTCTCCACTCCTAATCACCTCAGAGTAGACATAGAGGGGCAGCACCAGTACAGCCAGCAGTAGGTCGGCCACAGACAGGCTGATGATGAAGTAGTTGGTGGCAGTCTTCAGGGAGCGCTCAGTGAGCACGCTCAGACACACAAGTACGTTGCCCAGGATGATGATCAGGATGAGGGGCACACCCAGCACCAGGGCAAAGTAGTTGTATTCATACTCTTTCCTCTGGCCCAGGACCACCAGCCCTCCCTCAGTCAGACCCTCTGGGGTGGCATTGCTGCTGGGTGATGTCGTCACATTGACCATGTCGATGATGGAGGCCCCGGGCTGCACTGTCGCTCTGAAGTTAACATCTAGGGAGGAGGCGAGAGAAGAGTGTTTGCTCTGGTGTGCCTTCAATAAGTATTCACACCCCTTGACTTTTGTACATTTTGTTGTGTTACAAAGTGGGGTTAAAATGGATTTAATCGTCAAAGTGGAAGAAAAATTTGAACATTTATTAAACATTTATGAAAAACAAAACACAAATATATCTCAATAAAATAAGTATTCAACCCCCTGAGTCAATACATGGTAGAAACACCATTGGCAGCGATTACAGCTGTGAGTCTTTTTGGGTAAGTCTGTAAGAGTTGTACAATATTTGTCCATGATATATATATTTTTTTTATTCTTTAAACTCTGTCAAGTTGGTTGTTGATCATTTCTAGACAGCCATTTTCAAGTCTTGCTATAGACTTTCAAGCCGATTTAAGTCAAAACTGTAACTAGGCCACTCAGGAACATTCAATGTCTGTTATGCTGGTGAATGAGGACCCAAAAGCGACTTAACAAAAACAGAGTCTTTATTCCAGTCTTAAACAAAACGGTACTCCAGGATATATCTTAGATGACACCTGCTCACACGCAGCATCTGTTGAAGGCAAAAACACGACAGGGCGGAACCAGGACACAGAACAGCAAACATCAAACAAAGATCCGACAAGGACAGAAGCGGAAAACAGAGGGAGAAATAGGAACTCTAATCAGAGGGCAAAATAGGGGACAGGTGTGAAAGATTAAATGAGGTAGTTAGGAGAATGAGGAACAGCTGGGAGCAGGAACGGAACGATAGAGAGAGAGCGAGAGAGGAAGAGAGGGAGGGGAAGAGAGAGGGATAGAAAGAGGGAAAGAACCTACTAAGACCAGCAGAGGGAGACAAATGGAAGGGAAGCACAGGGACAAGACATGATAATCAAATGACAAAACATGACAGTACCCCCCCACTCACCGAGCGCCTCCTGGCGCACTCGAGGAGGAACCCTGGCGGCAACGGAGGAAATCATCAATCAACGAACGGTCCAGAACGTCCCGAGATGGAACCCAACTCCTCTCCTCAGGACCGTAACCCTCCCAATCCACTAAGTACTGGTGACCACGTCCCCGAGAACGCATGTCCATGATCTTCCGTACCTTGTAAATAGGTGCGCCCTCGACAAGGACGGGAGGGGGGGAGGGAAGACGAACGGGAGCGCGAAGAAAAGGCTTGACACAAGAGACATGGAAGACAGGGTGGACGCGACGAAGATGTCGCGGAAGAAGCAGTCGCACAGCGACAGGATTGACGACCTGAGAGACACGGAACGGACCAATGAACCGCGGAGTCAACTTGCGAGAAGCTGTCGTAAGGGGAAGGTTACGAGTGGAAAGCCACACTCTCTGACCGCGACAATACCTAGGACTCTTAATCCTACGTTTATTGGCGGCTCTCACAGTCTGCGCCCTGTAACGGCAAAGTGCAGACCTGACCCTCCTCCAAGTGCGCTCACAACGTTGGACAAAAGCCTGAGCGGAGGGAACGCTGGACTCGGCGAGCTGGGACGAGAACAGAGGAGGCTGGTAACCAAGACTACTCTGAAACGGAGATAGCCCGGTAGCAGACGAAGGAAGCGAGTTGTGAGCGTACTCAGCCCAGGGGAGCTGTTCTGCCCAAGACGCAGGGTTTCGAAACGAAAGGCTGCGTAAAATGCGACCAATCGACTGATTGGCCCTTTCTGCTTGACCGTTAGACTGGGGATGAAACCCGGAAGAGAGACTGACGGAAGCACCGATCAAACGACAGAACTCCCTCCAAAACTGTGACGTGAATTGCGGACCTCTGTCTGAAACGGCGTCTAACGGGAGGCCATGAATTCTGAACACATTCTCAATGATGATTTGTGCCGTCTCCTTAGCGGAAGGAAGCTTAGCGAGGGGAATGAAATGTGCCGCCTTAGAGAACCTATCGATAACCGTAAGAATCACAGTCTTCCCCGCAGACGAAGGCAGACCGGTAATAAAGTCTAAGGCGATGTGAGACCATGGTCGAGAAGGAATGGGAAGCGGTCTGAGACGACCGGCAGGAGGAGAGTTACCTGACTTAGTCTGCGCGCAGTCCGAACAAGCAGCCACGAAACGGCGCGTGTCCCGCTCCTGAGTAGGCCACCAAAACCGCTGGCGAATAGAAGCAAGCGTACCCCGAACACCGGGGTGGCCAGCTAACTTGGCAGAATGAGCCCACTGAAGAACAGCCAGACGAGTAGAGACAGGAACAAACAGAAGGTTACTAGGACAAGCGCGCGGCGACGCAGTGTGAGTGAGCGCTTGCTTTACCTGTCTCTCAATTCCCCAGACAGTCAACCCGACAACACGCCCTTCAGGGAGAATCCCCTCGGGGTCGGTAGAAACCACAGAAGAACTAAAGAGACGGGATAAGGCATCAGGCTTGGTGTTCTTATTTCCCGGGCGATAGGAAATCACGAACTCAAAACGAGCGAAAAACAACGCCCAACGAGCTTGACGTGCATTAAGTCGTTTGGCAGAACGGATGTACTCAAGGTTCTTATGGTCAGTCCAAACGACAAAAGGAACGGTCGCCCCCTCCAACCACTGTCGCCATTCGCCTATGGCTAAGCGGATAGCGAGCAGTTCGCGGTTACCCACATCATAGTTGCGTTCCGATGGCGACAGGCGATGAGAAAAGTAAGCGCAAGGATGAACCTTATCGTCAGACTGGAAGCGCTGGGACAAAATGGCTCCCACGCCCACCTCTGAAGCGTCAACCTCGACAATAAATTGTTTAGTGACGTCAGGAGTAACAAGGATAGGAGCGGATGTAAAACGCTTCTTGAGGAGATCAAAAGCTCCCTGGGCGGAACCGGACCACTTAAAGCAAGTCTTGACAGAAGTCAGAGCTGTGAGAGGGGCAGCCACTTGACCGAAATTACGAATGAAACGCCGATAGAAATTAGCGAAACCGAGAAAACGCTGCAACTCGACACGTGACTTAGGAACGGGCCAATCGCTGACAGCCTGGACCTTAGCGGGATCCATCTGAATGCCTTCAGCGGAAATAACAGAACCAAGAAAAGTGACAGAGGAGACATGAAAGGCGCACTTCTCAGCCTTCACGTAGAGACAATTCTCTAAAAGGCGCTGGAGTACACGTCGAACGTGCTGAACATGAATCTCGAGTGACGATGAAAAAATCAGGATATCGTCAAGGTAAACGAAAACAAAGATGTTCAGCATGTCTCTCAGTACATCATTAACTAATGCCTGAAAGACAGCTGGAGCATTAGAGAGACCGAACGGCAGAACCCGGTATTCAAAATGCCCTAACGGAGTGTTAAACGCCGTTTTCCACTCGTCCCCCTCTCTGATGCGTACGAGATGGTAAGCGTTACGAAGGTCCAACTTAGTAAAGAACCTGGCTCCCTGCAGCATCTCAAAGGCTGACGACATAAGGGGAAGCGGATAACGATTCTTAACCGTTATGTCATTCAGCCCTCGATAATCCACGCAGGGGCGCAGAGTACCGTCCTTCTTCTTAACAAAGAAAAACCCCGCACCGGCGGGAGAGGAAGAAGGCACCACGGTACCGGCGTCGAGAGAAACAGACAGATAATCCTCGAGAGCCTTACGTTCGGGAGCCGACAGAGAGTATAGTCTACCCCGAGGGGGAGTGGTCCCTGGAAGGAGATCAATACAACAATCATACGACCGGTGAGGAGGAAGAGAGTTGGCTCTGGACCGACTGAAGACCGTGCGTAGATCATGATATTCCTCCGGCACTCCTGTCAAATCCCCAGGTTCCTCCTGAGTAGAGGGGACACAAGAAACAGGAGGGATAGCAGACATTAAACACTTCACATGACAAGAAACGTTCCAGGATAGGATAGAATTACTAGACCAATTAATAGAAGGATTATGACATACTAGCCAGGGATGACCCAAAACAACAGGTGTAAAAGGTGAACGAAAAATCAAAAAGGAAATGGTCTCGCTGTGGTTACCAGATACTGTGAGGGTTAAAGGTAGTGTCTCACATCTGATACTGGGGAGAGAACTACCATCTAAGGCGAACATGGGCGTGGGCCTCCCTAACTGTCTGAGAGGAATGTCATGTTTCCGAGCCCATGCTTCGTCCATAAAACAACCCTCAGCCCCAGAGTCTATCAAGGCACTGCAGGAAGCAGCCGAACCGGTCCAGCGTAGATGGACCGACAAGGTAGTACAGGATCTTGATGGAGAGACCTGAGTAGTAGCGCTCACCAGTAGCCCTCCGCTTACTGATGAGCTCTGGCTTTTACTGGACATGACATGACAAAATGTCCAGCAGAACCGCAATAGAGACAAAGGCGGTTGGTGATTCTCCGTTCCCTCTCCTTAGTCGAGATGCGAATACCTCCCAGCTGCATGGGCTCAATCTCTGAGCTGATGGGAGGAGATGGTTGAGATGCGGAGAGGGGGAACACCGTTAACGCGAGCTCTCCTCCACGAGCTCGGTGACGAAGATCTACCCGTCGTTCTATGCGGATGGCGAGTGCAATCAAAGAGTCCACGCTGGAAGGAACCTCCCGGGAGAGAATCTCATCCTTAACCTCAGCGTGAAGTCCCTCCAGAAAACGAGCGAGCAACGCCGGCTCGTTCCAGTCACTGGATGCAGCAAGAGTGCGAAACTCTATAGAGTAATCCGTTATGGATCGATCACCTTGACATAGGGAAGCCAGGGCCCTGGAAGCCTCCTTCCCAAAAACTGAACGATCAAAAACCCGTATCATCTCCTCTTTAAAGCTCTGATAATCGTTAGTACACTCAGCCCTTGCCTCCCAGATAGCTGTGCCCCACTCCCGAGCCCGACCAGTAAGGAGTGATATGACGTAGGCGATCCGAGCTCTCTCTCGTGAGTATGTGTTGGGCTGGAGAGAAAACACAATATCACACTGGGTGAGAAAGGAGCGGCACTCAGTGGGTTGCCCAGAGTAACATGGTGGGTTATTAACCCTAGGTTCCGAAGACTCGGAAGACCAGGAAGTAACAGGTGGCACGAGACGAAGACTCTGAAACTGTCCTGAGAGGTTGGAAACCTGAGCGGCCAGGGTCTCAACGGCATGACGAGCAGCAGACAATTCCTGCTCGTGTCTGCCGAGCATTGCTCCCTGGATCTCGATGGCAGTGTTGCGAGAATCCGTAGTCGCTGGGTCCATTGTGGTCGGATCTTTCTGTTATGCTGGTGAATGAGGACCCAAAAGCGACTTAACAAAAACAGAGTCTTTATTCCAGTCTTAAACAAAACGGTACTCCAGGATATATCTTAGATGACACCTGCTCACACGCAGCATCTGTTGAAGGCAAAAACACGACAGGGCGGAACCAGGACACAGAACAGCAAACATCAAACAAAGATCCGACAAGGACAGAAGCGGAAAACAGAGGGAGAAATAGGAACTCTAATCAGAGGGCAAAATAGGGGACAGGTGTGAAAGATTAAATGAGGTAGTTAGGAGAATGAGGAACAGCTGGGAGCAGGAACGGAACGATAGAGAGAGAGCGAGAGAGGAAGAGAGGGAGGGGAAGAGAGAGGGATAGAAAGAGGGAAAGAACCTACTAAGACCAGCAGAGGGAGACAAATGGAAGGGAAGCACAGGGACAAGACATGATAATCAAATGACAAAACATGACAATGTCATCTTGGTTAGCAACTCCAGTGTAGATTAGGTTATTGTCTTGCTGAAAGGTGAATTCCTCTTTCCTCTCAGGAATGTTGGAAAGCAGACTGCTGTATTACATTTATTTTTATCCCCAAAAACTCCCTAGTCCTTGCCAATGACAAGCATACCCATAACATGATGCAGCCCACCACCATGCAAAAAATATTAAAACTCCTGTTGTTTTGGATTTTCCCCAATATTTCTTAAGTGCATTTTTCCACACAGGATGCATGTTTTGGAATATTTCTTATTCTGTTCGGCCTTCCTTCTTTTCACTCTGTCATTTAGGTTAGTGTTGTGGAGTAAGTACAGCGTTGTTGACCATCCTCAGTTTTCTCACAACCATTCAACTCTGTAACTGTTTTAAAAACACCATTGGCCTCATGGTGAAATCCTAGAGCAGTTTCCTTCCTCTCCGGTAACTGAGTTAGGAAGGATGCCTGTATCAAATCAAATCAAAATCAAATCAAATTGTGTTTGTCACATGGGCCAAATACAACAGGGGCAGACCTTACAGTGAAATACTTAATTACAAGCCTACTTACTTACAGTTTCAAGAAAAATAAATGTTTAGAAAGTATTAACTAAAATAAACTGAAGGGGGGGAATGCAAATAGTCCGGGTAGCCATTTGATTAGCTGTTCAGGAGTCTTATAGCTTGGGTAGAAGCTGTTAAGAAGCCTTTTGGACCTAGACTTGACGCTCCGGTACTGCTTGCTGTGCGATAGTAGAGAGAACATTCTATGACTAGGGTGGCTGGAGTCTTTGGCAATTTTTAGGGCCTTCCTCTGCCTCCGCCTGGTATAGAGGTCCTGGATGTACTGGGCCGTACGCATTACCCACTGTAGTGCCTTGCGGTCGGAGGCTGTGCAGTTGCCATACCAGGTGGGGATGCAACCAGGCAGGATGTTCTCGATGGTGCAGCTGTAGAACTTTTTGAGGATCTGAGTACCCATGCTAAATCTTTTCAGTCTCCTGAGGGGGTAATAGGCTTTGTCGTGCCCTCTTCACTACTGTCTTGGTGTGTTGGACCATGATAGTTTGTTGGTGATGTGGACACCAAGGAACTTGAAGCTCTCAACCTGCTCCACTACAGCCCCATCAATGAGAATGGGGGTGTGCTCGGTCCTCCTTTTCCTGTAGTCTAAAATCATCTCCTTTGTCTTGATCATATTGAGGGAAAGGTGGTTGTCCTGGCACCACACTGCCAGGTCTCTGACCTCCTCTGTATAGGCTGTCTCGTCGTTGTCGGTGATCAGGCCTACCACTGTTGTGTCGTCAGCAAACTTAATGATGGTGTTGGAGTCGTGTTTGGCCATGGGGTCATGGATGAACAGGGAGTACAGGAGGGGACTGAGCACGCACCCCTGAGGGGCCCCAGTGTTTAGGGTCAGCATGGTAACTGGGGGCGGCCTGTCAGGAAGTCCAGGATTCAGTTGCAGAGGGAGGTGTTTAGTCCCAGGTTCCTTAACTTAGTGATGAGCTTTGAGGACAATATGGTGTTGAACGCTGAGCTGTATCTTTGTAGTGACTGGGTGTATTGGTACACCATCTAAAGTGTAATTAATAATTTAACAACTTCACCATGCTCAAAGGGATATTCAATGTCTGTTTATTTTTTATTTTGTACCCATCTACCAATAGGTGCCCTTCTTTGCGAGGAATTGGAAAACCTCCCTCGTCTTTGTGGTTGAATATGTGTTTGAAATTCCCTGCTCGACTGAGGGACCTTACAGATAATTGTATGTGTGGGGTACAGAGATGAGGTAGTCATTCAAAATCATGTTAAACACTATTATTGCACACAGAGTCCATGCAACTTATTATGTGACTTGTTAAGCACATTTGTACTCCTGAACTTATTTAGGCTTGCCATAATGAAGGGGTTAAATACTTATTGACTCAAGACATGTCAGCTTTTCGGTTTTTATTAATTTGTAAACATTTCTTAAAACATAATTCCACTTTGACATTATATGGTATTGTGTGTAGGCCAGTGACACAAAATCTCAAAGTAATGTATTTTAAATTCAGGCTGTAACACAACAAAATGTGGAAAAAGTCAAAGGGTGTGAATACTTTCTGAAGGCATCTGTATAGGTAGGAGAAAGTGTATAGGCAACAGAATAGATCATAGACTGTAGCAGCAGTATGTGTGTGTGCGTGTGCGTGTGTGTGTGTGTGTGTGTGTGTGTGTGTGTGTGTGTGTGTGTGTGTGTGTGTGTGTGTGTGTGTGTGTGTGTGTGTGTGTGTGTGTGTGTGTGTGTGTGTGTGTGTGTGTGTGTGTGGCTTCAGTATGCATGTGTGTACGTGTTGTGTGTGTGGGCGTATGCAGTGTATGTGTGTTGCGGGGTCTCAGTGTAGGTATGTGTGAATGTGTGGGTAGAGTCCAGTGTGTGTGCACAGAGTCAGTGCAAGAGAATTAGTGCAAAAAAGGGTCTTTGCAGGTAGTTCGGGTAGCCATTTGATTAGCTATTTATCAGTCTTGTTTAGTATTCTTGGGGGTAGGAGCTGTTCAGGGTCCTGTTGGTTCCAGACTTGGTGCACTGGTATCAATTGCCGTGCGGTAGCAGAGGGAACAGTCTATGGCTTCGGTGGCTGGAGTCTTTGACAGTGATTTGGGCCTTCCTCTGACACCCCCTGGTATAGAAGTCATGGATGGCAGAGAGCTCGACCCCAGTGATGTACTGGGCCGTACTCACCACCCTCTGTAGCACCTTGCGGTCGGGTGCCTTGCAGTTGCCATACCAAGCGGTGATGCAGCCAGTCAAGATGCTCGCAATGGTGCAGCTGTGGAGCTTTTGAGGATCCAAATCTTTTCAGCCTTTTGAGGGGGAAGAGGCCCTGTTGTGCCCTCTTCACAACTGTGTAGGTCTGTATGACCATGTTCATTCTTTAGTGCTCGCCCCTCCTTTTCCTCCTGTCTTGCTGACGTTAAGAGAGAGGTTGTTGTCCTGGCACCCCACTGCCAGGCCTCTGACCTCCTCTTTAAAGGCTGCCTCATTGTCATCAGTCCTACCACCGTTGTGTCAACCGCAAACTTGATGATGGGGTTGGAGTCGTGCACGGACAGGCAGTCGTGGGTGAACAGGGAACACAGGAGGGGAGTAAGCACACACCCATGAGGGGCCCACGTGTTGATGGTCAGAGTGGCGGATGTGTTGTTGCTTCCCCTCACCACCTGCCCATCAGGAAGTCCTGAGCTTGGTGATGAGCTTGGAGGGGACAATGCGGTTCAATGCTGTGCTGTAGTCAATGAACAGCATTCTTACATGGGTATTCCTTTTGTCCAAGTGGGTGAGGGCCGTGTGGAGTGCAATAGAGATTGCTTTCTCTGTGGATCTGTTGGGGCGTTATACGAATTGGAGTGGGTCCAGGGTGTCTGGGATGATGGTGTTGATGTGAGCCATGACCAGCCTTTCAAAGCGTTTCATGGCTATAGGTGGCTATAGGCAGGTTACCTTGGCATTCGTGGGCACGGGGACTATGATGGTCTGCTTGAAACAAGTTGGTATTACAGACCGGGTCAGGGATAGGTTGAACATTTCAGTGAAGCCACTTGCCAGCTAATCAGCGCATGCTCTGAGTATGTGTCCTGGTATTCTGTCTGGCCCCGCGGCCTTGCTAATGTCAACCTGTTTAATGGTCTTACTCACATGTAATCTGTGATAGTGTGCAGGTTCTGCCAAATCTGTTCATACCTTGATGAAGTGAGGCCGGGAGATGGGCAGAGCGTGATGTGCGTCCTGACCGCTGATTCTAGACACCGCGTGTTTAGCGTGTGTGTGTCAGCCAACTGCTTCCCCTCGCTGAGACCCGTGACAGCCATGTTTTATAGAGATGATTCTTCAGTCATGCTCGTCTCCCTGAGTGACATCACAGATCACACCTGCCATGGAAGAGGAAGAGATGGGATGTTAAAAACGAAAACACATTTTCTTTAACCTGTTGCAACTCGGTAGCCCAGAGTGACCGGTATTTTTCATCCGAAGTGATGGTACAGTAGGCATCTGTGTTTTCACATCAATGCAGTTTAAAGGAAAACTCCACCCCCAAAAAACGATAATTTGGTATTTGTTTCATTAGTCTACTGTTGATATATTGCCAAAATGTTTTGCCGTTTTAGAATAGCTTTTAAAGGAAAGTTTATTACTATTCCCTTTGCCCCTCACATTTTTAACTCCAACTATAATTCAGATGTCATCGTATGCAGCCTCCCTCCCTGTGTTATTGTTGTTTTGTTTTGTTGTTTTGTATGTTGTTCTGAAATAACACGTCTTGTTTCCCCACAATCTCCCCACTGAGCGTGCTCCAGATCAGAGCAGTTTTTCCTGTGAGATGGAACTGTCTTTTTCTCCGCGGCAACAGGTGAGGGTTGCCATGACACCCATGAGAGCTTGCACAATCTACAAAAAGACCCACTCGATCTGTTCCAGCTCATTTCACTTGTATAGATGAGAAATGAAAGCAGTGTTTTAAGTTTTTCCAATTTCGGAGTGGATCGGCCTAGTTTTGATTTACCTTTGTTGAGTTGTCAACTAGTGTGATTGCAACGTGAAATCAACTAACAATGTCCCATGTCATTGGATTTAAGTGAGAAGTTGGGTGAAAAAAGAATATGAAATTCCCTTAAGTTAATTACTTTTTGCAAATCCAATCAGTTTTCCACGTTGATTCGACATCATCAAAACATTTTTATGATGTGGAAAAAACATTTATTCAAACTGTTTTTGTGCAATTGATACATGACTGTATGTACAGACAGAGTTTGTCATGTTCTGTGTGTCTATGGTTCTGGTCCAAAAAAGGATTTCCTTCTCACATCTGGGCAGTCCAGATGCATTCATTGGTGATTATATTGATAATGTTCCTATATCAGGGATCACTTCCTGATAATAGCCACATATTTCCAAATAGAAGCATTTGTCCCAAGCAGAGACGGATTGATCTTTTCAATTTGATCCATGGTGGAAATTTGAATTGTGATCTGGAGGGTGTTCAAGCTCACTGCTGTGTTTAATATCTTGGTTGAATTCAAAAGAGCAATCTGGACAAAACACACACACACATGCACACAAACACACACAAAGCATTTCCTGGGCCTGCTGTGTAGCAGGTAATTCATCTATGTGGTCGGAGGACTCGGCGTTCCGCCTTAAATGTCAAACTAAGCGGGAGCTTGCAGCTTAGAACGAGAGCGGCGCAAAGGCAAAAAACCAAGACAGGGAAATAAAGTGGGAGTTATTGAGGTTTATCAGATCAGATGGAACGGACTGATAAAGCAGAGCAAAGAAGACGTGGATAGACATCACCACTCTTACAACAACCCCACATCCCCCTGGGAAAAAGCACTCTGCGGTGCACAAACAACCCACTGGGCGAAAACTAGTTGAATCAACGTTGTTTCCACGCCATTTCAACCTCAAAAAAAAAATCGACGTTGAATCAATGTGGATAACTGATTAGATTGACAAAAAGCCATCAATATAAGGGCATTTCATTTTTGACCCAACTTTTATTCACCTAAATCCAATGACACGGTGAAATGTTTTATTGATTTCATGTTGAACTCACGTTAGATTGACAGCGCAACCAAATGTAAATAAAAACATTGAACTGACGTCTGTGCCCAGTCGGAAGACCATTAGTCAAAGCAACTTTCCTCCCTCTCGCTCTGTCTGTCATCTGTCTCTCAGGCTGTGAGAGTTGGGCATTGTTGGGCTCCAATTCCGGTTTAATTGAACATGGGATTTCTCTAGAAGTGCCATTACAGCCCAACTGTGATGAACTACCAAAATCCCACTATCAAGGCGAATAGTCTCAGGTGAGAGCTAGACTTATATGAAAACGCATTACAGTAGACGCTACTGATGAACCCATCCGTAGATTTTCACTTCTGCTGCCCTCATTTAAACAGCAAATATTTTAGATAACCATAAAACTTCTTGTTGTGTTACTATAATTTTGGCAAGTTGAATCTCTGCATGCATACCCTGTCAAATAACGTTGCACATGATTTTTCTTTTATATATGCTAAGTAATGTTTTGTTGCACGTTTCAAGTGTTTCCTCACAGATGCTGTGATTGTGACCGGAAAGGGTTAACTACCAATGGTACATAGGAAGTGCGAATGTCTTCCCACTGTCACTGTGTATCTGTATTGCTGTATGAACTTTTAGAGAGAGGTCATACAAGTGAATGACATGGATATCTATTCCATTCTCTCTCTTAGCTGTTGTTCGTAGATGCTGTTCAGTGATGATCATTGTTTCTCTCCGTCTCTGTAAGAAAATACATTACACAACCACAGCTACTCCCCCACTCCTCTGGACATGCCAACATAAGCACCAACACACCTTAACACGAACACTGAACACGAGACCATTACAGTAATTATGGTCAATGGGTCTAATCCATGGTGGATATTCTTCTTAAAAAGGAACAATGGAATTCTGTAATTATATACCTCCACTTTGCACCTTTACGTTACATGACAGCCACTGATAAGTGGTGCTCATAGGACTTAGGTTGATGTATTGATGCTGTCTGTGGCTTGTTATCAATAATGGATGCTGGTGCATTTCTGCCCAACCCAGCTCTTTATTCTGCTAGTTGCCAATTACGATGTTAGAGCTGGCCAGTGCAGGGACAAACTGTCACCTTGGGTGGGTCAGCGAAACATGCCGTGGGTTGGAGAGTGGAAGGGAATCGTGTGTGGGAGTTGGTGGGGGTGGGTGTGTGTGTGGGGGAGGGGGGAGGTCAAACATTCAGCAGAGCACCATTAAATCACCCGCCAGCTTTGCCCATAGGACAGAGAGAGGGAGTGAGAGGGGACAGAGAGAGGCAGAGAGGGAAAGAGAGAGAAAGAGGGAGAGGAGAAAAAGAGAGTGAAAGCGATGAAGAGAGATATAAGCGACAAATCAACGCAGCCTTGACAACAAAACATAGATATACGCCTTATGTTGCTGAATGTCAATTTGTTTTCCAACCGAAGCCTAGCCTGAAAGTAACTTTTTCTGACAGCAGATGCTGTTTAATAGTGTTTTTAGTTGCTGAGATATACTTGAACAGGAGACAGCCTGTGATATTTCCTTTTGTGTTGCTTAAATGCCTTTACAAATGTATATATTTTTTTACAGCATTTCTGTTCACAAAAGCCATCAGCGCCGGGCCAGAGAGCATGCTGGGACACATTAGAGACAACAGTAGAAGATGGGGCAAGTAGCTGTCAGAATCAGAAAACAGAAACAGACATGCTGGGGTCAGATGTATGTGCGTGAGTTGTCGTTGTGTGTGCTTGCTTGTCTGAGTAGTGTGTGTGTGTGTGTGTGTGTGTGTGTGTGTGTGTGTGTGTGTGTGTGTGTGTGTGTGTGTGTGTGTGTGTGTGTGTGTGTGTGTGTGCGTGTGCGTGTGCGTAGAAAGATAACAATTGCAAACCAAGATCACTACCCTTCTCCTGGTTTTCACCGTT